>NW_024070201.1:77380114-77384617 GCF_014754425.2 Oryx dammah
ACACACTCACTCAGAACAGTGCAGATAGTGGAATGCAGTCTATTACACCAGCGGGCCCAAGATAGTCTCCTGTTCCCCAAGGACCCCGACCAGTTTTTGTGAAAACCTTATATACCCTAAGTGTACATGCCCAAACCCACCTCCCCAAACTCCCTGAAACTAGTCTGAACAAAGGAAGAGAAACATACAATCAAAGTCAACCCGTGATTCATATGCCTTAAGCCTAGGGAGTTAACACTGGACAATTATCAATAGGCCTGTGGTCATACCCCAATAAGCATAATGGAATGTATGATTCTATTCAGTCACACAGATAATTAGGGTATTCTTTTAGGCAATGGACAGTCTAGGTATGAGCCCTAGGGCTCTTCCTTCCGGGGGCCTGGTTTTCCGGTTGGTGTGTCGTTTCCATAGTTACTGGGCGTATAGCTCACAGTCCACAATCTGGCCGGAGATGGAGTCCTGCTTTCAAAATGGAGCCTGTTCTGTTTCCTCCTTCATTCGTATACAAACAGCTCTGCATAACATTTGTGGTGATAAAATTCATGGAAGGAGGATATTAGGATGAAAAATGTCCAAAACTATTCCTGAAAGAGCAGTAACAAAAAAAGATTGAGAAACACTTATCTAGGCAATTCATCCTTTATAGAAAGTTATTCAACTGAACCACCCGTGTGTGATTAAATGCCTAACAGTAGTGATACCAGCTCTGTGCTCAGCCCCGTGAGTCCATCATCTCGGGGAAGCCACACTCTGAGCCCCAGAGTCTGTGCTTTGGCGTCTGCAGTTCACAGGACAAAGCTCTGAAGCCTAGAAACGTCCTCTGAGAGGGTCTGGGAAGCACAGACCCTAAGAGAAGACAGGGCTAAGACTCAAAGGCAGGCCTGTCCAACCCTGAAGAGCTCGATGGTTCCACGGCCCCTGGTTCACCAGTGCCCAGCCAGGCCTTAGGACCACAGCGAAGTCTTCAGCGCTTTGAAACCACTAGACTGGCTGATAATCAGAACTGATCTCTCTGACCCAGTTCCTGCATTCACTAGCGCACTCCTGTTGCTGTTCAGTCACTCAGTCGTGTCCGACTCTTTGTGACCCCTTGGACTGCAGCATGCCAGGCTTGCCTGTCTTCCACCACCCCCCTGAGTTTGCTCAAACTCATGTCCATTGAGTCGGTGATGCCATCCAGCCATCTCATCCTCTGTCGTCCCCTTCTCCTCCTGCCCCCAATCCTTCCCAGCATCAGGGTCTTTTCCAGTGAGTCAGGTCTTCGCATCAGGCGGCCAAAGTATTGGAGTTTCAGCTTCAGCATCAGTCCCTCCAATGAACACCCAGGACTGGTCTCCTTTAGGATGGACTAGTTGGATCTCTTGCTGTCCAAGGGACTCTCAAGAGTCTTCTCCAACACCACAGCTCAAAAGCATCAATTCTTTGGTGCTCAGTGCTCCTCTGAGCAACCCTGGAGGGAGATTCTGTTATGGAGAGGCCGAGTTACCCACCCAAGGCCATACCACCAGCAGGCGGAGCTGGGACTAAAATCCTGGCACCATGGACCCCGTGACGCGCCACGCTGTGGGCCTCCCTCCCTTATCTCCCCACCCTCCACACAGGCACCCAGGAACCAGAGGACTTTGGAATTCTGCAAAAATCATGTCAGCCTGGAGGAGATGTGTGTGTATACAGCAGTGTGTTTTGTATTGACGTTGTTATAGGTGGGAGGAGGGGTTTTGTTTTTTTTAAGAATACCTTTAATCTAGGCCCTTTCCCTCCAGAATTTTGCACTATTAATATTTGGGATATATCCTCTCAGAAAATTTTCACATGTAAATGCAGATAGGAGGCACAACTAATCTCCCTCAAATGATGTGCTATGCAGATTTTAGAAGATATGTCCTTATAGGTGATTCACATTGCAATTCAGCTGAAACTAATACAACATTGTAAAGTGATTAATCTTCAATTAAAAATAAGTTTTAAAATAATAATAGTGTGCTGTGCTTAGTCGTTCAGTCATGTCCGACTCTTTGCAACCCCGGGGACTGTAGGCCACGAGGCTCCTCTGTCCGTGGGATTCTCCAGGCAAGAACACTGGAGGGGGTTGCCAGGCCCTCCTGCAGGGGATCTTCCCAATCCAGGGATCGAACCCGGGTCTCCTGCATTGCAGGCGGATTCTTTACCATCTGAGCCTCCAGGGATAAAGAGAAGAAGAAAAAGATACTGGGGTCAGCGTGTTGTAGCTCCGGTCACCAGTGGTTGGTGAGGGGCCTCGCCCAGTCTGTCCATCACACCTTGGTCAGGAAGGCAGGATGAAGGGAGTGAAACCTGGGAAGGGAGAATGGGCCGAGGAGAGGGGAGAGGAAGGAGGACAAATGAGCGAAGAGGGGCTGCGGGTCCAAGGCAGGAAGGGGAAGATTAGAGCAAGAAGCAGGAGAAGCAGGGGCTCGGAGGTGGCGGAGCAGCACCGCGGAGCTATTTTTATGAACGAAGTGCTGCTGATTTGCATATTCAGCATCGCTGTGCATCCTGAGGTCAGAAGGCCCCAGCTCCTGTGAGGAGGAGGGGGAATTCATCAGGGCCGCCTTCTGGAAGGCTCCTCAAGCGCTCTGCGCCCAGCTCTCCCGCACCGCAGGAAAAGCCAGGAGCAGCTAGGGGAAGGGGAGAGCCAGCTCCTCCTCCAGCGGGGGTGCCCGCCTCCCCACTGCTTCTCCCTGGGTGTCTGGCTCAGGGTCCCCAGCCCCGAGAGGGAGGGAAGTGGGTCCCGGGCTGGGGAAGGGGCTCAGGCTAGTAAGACACATCCCAAGGAATGAACGCAGGAGAAGAGCTCACACCTCAGAAGAGGACGGAGTCAGAAGGTGTTGTAGAAGAGAGATTGTCCAGGCGGGTCAAATGCCTCACCGTTGCCTCACCGTTGTCTCGAGTCTCTGACTGCAAGAAAGGAAGGAAAGCAGGAAGGGAGACAAGGAGGGAGGGAGGCAGGGAAGGAACGGGGCTGGTTTACAAGCGAGCTCATGCACTTGTCACTGCATCTTCCTTCAGCTGCCCTGCGAGGTGGATACTCAAAGAGTCCCCATTTGTATTGAGTAGATGAAGGTGACTTGGCTCAGTTACTTGCCCATAGTCACACATTAGAGGCAGAACTGTGGTTTGAACCCAGAGCTCTCTGAGTCCATAGGGCACACTCCCAACTATTGGGCTGGCCAAAAAGTTCCTTTGGGTTTTCCCATAAGCTATGACATCCAAATGAACTTTTTGGTCAACCCAATATACAATAAAGTGACCAAACACACACGCACACCCGGGAATAAAGGAGAGTCTGAGCGCGTGAGATGGGAACAGGAACAAGAGGCTCTCATGCTCTGCGCTGTCTCCCTCTCTCCCTTCTTTCCCGCTGGCCTGGAGTAGACCAATCTGGGAGTTTCTTAGAGCTCCTTTGCTTACCCAAACCTTTGCTTACATGAAGTCTTCATGTGTCACGGCAAGAACTCTGATCCCAGCTCCACGTGACCTCTTGTTTCAAGTCCCACCATCAACTCGTTGATTTCACTTCCGTGTTTATCCATAGACAAGACGCTGTACACCCAGCCCGTGGACTGGTTCCCCTTGGGATGTCCCTCAGAGGGACGCTCTTGGTCCACCTGGTGGAGCCTGGAGTAACAAGGACAGAGAGTCCAAACAGGAAGATCAGATGCCACAGGCACACCAGGAGGGGTAGAGAGGGTGGTGGGGGGGCAATGATGGACTTCTTCAGAGGTTCACCCTTAAAGACAACGGCCCCTGCTCAGGGCATCCTTTGCTGAAAGCGGGAATACACGGTCTGAGCTCAAGTTTGTCTGAAGGGGCCAATAAGCAGTGGGGTCAGAAGAAGTTCAACAGGAACAGCACTCTAGAACCCTTGCCAGAAAATATCTCCTCTGCCTGCCTGCCAGCCTGGTGCCTGAAGATCTACCCTTAAGGATTCCTGCAGCACCTGGGACAGGTCACTTAGAATCCTTCTGCATGGAAAGCATAAAAGGCAACCCTAGACATTTTGCCCCAGTGAGAGGTAGGACGGGCTATCAGCTGACTGCATCCATGCACGTGAGTTTTAGAGCAAAGCCTGCTGGGCATCTCCCCAGCATCCATCCTCCCCTTCTATAAGCAGATGTCTTCTCTGGGCTCCAGGCCACCCAGCTAAAAGCCGTCTTTCCCAATCCTCCCTGCAGCTGGCTGCAGCCAACTGCTTGGATTGAGGCCAATACGACCATGAGCAGAAGCTGTGGTCAGGCCCTTAAATGGAAGAAGCTTGCTCTGCCTTCCCTTGGCCACAGTGATGCACTTGGTACTAGAAGCTGAACCAGCCATATTAGTCACAAGATGGAACACGCGTCTTGAGAAAGGCAGAGCAACAGGGTGGAAAGTGCCAGGGGTCCAGGGCCACGGGCCCACTGGGTCAGCCTTGGACTGCAGGTACCCGCGCTGTTACGGGGCTGAGACGGTGTCCAGGGCCACAGGGTCACTGGGTCAGCCTTG
>NW_024070201.1:77384627-77455252 GCF_014754425.2 Oryx dammah
GGGGCTGAGACGGTGTCCAGGGCCACAGGGTCACTGGGTCAGCCTTGGACTGCAGGTGCCATGCTGTTATGGGGCTGAGACGGTGTCCAGGGCCACGGGCCCACTGGGTCAGCCTTAGACTGCAGGTGCCCGTGCTGTTACATGGGGAAACATAAACTTTCTCTTTTTGCCATTCAGCACCATTGGCTGTTAGCATATCACTCCAGGTCTTTCCTGGCCTCAGTTAGAAGGTCCTTTGTGCCCAGTGCCAGGCCATCTGGTAAACACAGTTTGGGGCCTTTCCCAGGGCTGGCGAGGAAAGACTGGGACCTTGTAACCTGGGCACAGCTCCGACCTCCACTCGGAAGCCCAACCACTAAGATCTCTGCTTCCTCTGCTGGGGAGACATGTTTCCTGATCCCTAAATCAGGACATGGTCTGACAAAGGCTTGGGAGGCTTCTCTGGGATCAAGAAACATTCTAAGTGATACAGACCAGATGATAAAATGCTGGCATTTATGGGATATTTCACACAAATACAAAAACACTAGGAAAATTTTTTTCCAAACTTTAAACTTTTTATTTTGTATTGGGGTATAGCCAATTAATAATGTGGTGAGTTTCAGGTGGACAGCAAAGGGACTCAGCCATACACATACACGTATCCTTTCTCCCCCAAACTCCCTGCCTATCGAGGCTGCCACATAACATTCAGCAGAGTTCCCTGTGCTCTGCAATAGGCCTTTGTTGGTTATCCCTTTTAAATATAGTAGTGTGTACACGACCACAAGTTTGTTCTCCTAGTCTGTGAGTCTCTTTCTGATTTGTAAATAAGTTTATTTGTATCATTCCTTTCTAGATATCACATATAGGAGATGTCATACGATATTTCTCCTTCTCTCTCTGACTTACTTCACTCAGTATGACATCTCTAGGCCCACCCATGCTGCTGAAAATGGCATTATTTCATTCTTTTTAATGGCTGAGTAATATTCCGCTGTATATATACACCACACCTTCTTTGTCCATTCGTCTGCCGATGGACATTTAGGTTGCTTCCACGTTTTTGCTATTGTAAACGGTGCTGCAATGGACACTGGGGTGCTTTCAGGTCCTGTTTTTCTCTGGATATATGCCCAGGAGAGAATACTAGGAATTTTATATGTCAGTTTACATTTAAAAATCCAAGACTGGGACTGCCCTGATGATCCAGTGGTTAAGACGTCACCTTCCAATGCAGGGAGTATGGGTTCAATCCCTGGTGGAGGAGCTAGGATCCCACGTGCCTCGTGCCCAAAACACCAAATCATAAGACAGAAGTAATACTGTAACAAACTCAATGAAGGCTTTAAAAATGGTTCACATCAAAAAATCTTAAAAAAAAAAAAAAAAAAGCGGGGGGGGGGCGGCGATTTACCGTGTTCTGTGCAGGAAAGGCCTGTTTCCAGGCCCAGTCTTTCCTTGTTGCCTTTCACCCACCGCCTGACGTATTTCAGGCACTTATCTTGACGGTATTCAGTTTACAAGCTCTCGTGCAAATAAATCAAAGCAGGAAGCAGCCCCATGGAAGAAAGTATGGGGGACCCCACTTTTGACTTGCCCATGAGCTGTCTGGATCAGCCTCCAGCGACAGGTTCTCCAGCCACCTTCATGCCCCCAGCCAAAGCCTAAATGTTTAAAATCCCGGGGAAGACGTATCTGTTTAGCTGGGATCGGACACACGCCCATCCTTGGCTTTTCCTCAGAGTAGAGAAAGAAGCAGCTGGCTTTCCTTGGCTTCCCTGGGGAAAGAAGACGAGCACTGGGATTCATTTTCCCATCAGGATCCACACATACAAGGATAGAGGGTTATGATACCAAGAAGATTTGGGAAACAATCTTGGAGAAAGTGGTGGACGCCAAGCGGCCAAGAAATGGAAAAGCACCCGCTAGGTCCACCTCACCCTCTCGAGAACCAAAATAAAATTAAATGAAATAAGAACAGAAAAATAAAACCCTGGGGAGAAGCTGTGGAGCCAAGGGAATTTCCTTTCTCCGGAGATATTACCACTGGTGGCATAATTCAATTTTCTAGCAATGCCTGTGATTTAATAAAAAAGAAGTCAACATGTTAGGAGCACAAGTCACAGCGTATAACCTCACTGACATCCTTTGGAGGATCGCTCGGAAGGAGGGCTCGGTGGTAAATCCCCAGGTGTCAGAGCTGAGATGGGGAAAGGCACACCCAGGAAACAGCACTGGATACAGAACCCTACCTGTGCTGTTCTCCAGACACTACGCTCCCTGGCAAGTTTCCACGGGGCCCTCTCTCCCACCTGGACTGGTGGGATCTCTCTAGAAGTGTAGTTTATCTCGTTACACACCTGAACGCCTCTCAGTTGTTTTGCAGACAGAAGGGACCGCGTTTCCTGGCATTTCCATCTGGCCACCTGCTGTGTTTCTCAGTAATGCCTCCTAAAAAGATCCTTCTCCAGTATCCCCTGTGAATTTAGCAGAATAAAGAGGAAAAGTATAGCTACTCTGGCTCCGATTGGCTTTCCATCAAGGGATACTTGCGTGATGTGCCCCAGCGTAGGGAAGCTGGGGCACCAGAGACAGGCAGATCTGGGAGAGAATAGGAAAGATAAGAATTTCTTATTATTATACCTAAAGGGATTGTTCCCATGCACCGACCACTGTTCTAGTCATTTTAGAGGGACTATCTCACTTCATCTTCTCCAAAATCCTCTGAGTTAGGGAACATTATTATCCCCATTTACAGATAAGAAAACTATGATACATGAGTAATTTAAGCAGTGTCACTCAGCAGGAAGATTGCAGTGGGCCTGAGTCCTGCTCCTCTGCAAAATCGCCACTGGAAAATGGTGGTGCCTCTGACATCTCACAAATCCTTGCTTCAGACAGACTTGAGCGTAATCTGCCACCCCTCGTCTGGTGGTGAAGGGAAGGAGTCCACAGTTGGAAGGGACAAGGGGAGGGGAAATGAAAGCCTCGCTCTCCTGAGGACAGATGACCCCAGCACTTGGACGGGGCAGTTTGGGCAGCCGCTTGCCCTTGTGGAGAGCCCACAGAGCAGCAGAGACTTCAGACACCATGGCTCTGAGCACTGACCAGGGCCAGGCAGGAGGCAAGCGGTCAGGGCAACAGGAAAGTTTGAAACCAGCATAGACTGACGATAGACAGTAAGTAGGTAGACAGTTGATTTATAGATGCATGACAAATACAGAAATGGGGATAATTAGTAAGTGGTAGACACGTAAGTGGGCTTCCCTGGTGGCTGAGCGGTAAAGAATCCATCACCTGCAATGAAGGAGCCACAAGAGACGCAGGTTTGATCCCCGGGTTGGGAAGATCCCCTGGAGGAGGGCATGGCAGCCCGCTCCAGTATTCTCGCCTGGAGAATCCCAGGGACAGAGAAGCCTGGTGGGCTACAGGCCACGGGGTCGCACAGAGTCGGACACGACTGAATCAACCTAGCATGCTCAGACACAGACACATCAACACATGGATGGCAGACACATAGATGAACAGACACACACACAATTATAGACGATAGATGCATAAGCAGATAGATAAAGGGATACAAAAGTCAATAGGTGAGAGACATGATAACAGATATGTAATCGATAGGTGGTAGATACATAAGCAGGCAGATAATTGATACACAGATATATGATAAATACAGAAATTGGTATAATTGGTAGGAGGTGGATATGTAAGCAGATAGATGATAGATACACAGAGAAACAGATACATAGTTGATAGATGACAGATAAATAGATGATAAGCACAAAAGTGGACAGATGATAGACAGATACATAGACAAAGAGACAGACGACAGATAATTAGACCAGCGTGCTGCACCACTGCTTTAGCCATAGACGCACAGCCATCAGGGAAGAGTTGAGCACGCAGATGGCGCAGGCTGGTACAGCATTGCCAAGCACCAGGCCCATGCAGAGGATGGGCCAGGCTGACAACATACCTGCCCAGGTCAGGGTTACCTCTGGAGCTTGGATGGGGCTGAGCCTGTGGACAGGGGCACGGGTGACTGCAGCCAAGGAGGGCTGGCGGCATGAGATCCCCAGCTGTGTTCAGTGTGGGGCTCTCAGACCGGCGTTGCTATCGTCACTCACGTTTACTGACCATTTACTCTGTGCACGGTCCCACATGCCACACAGCTGCCTTTGCATCAAGCTGCAGTGACAGGCACAGGCTGTGTGTGTCACTCTAGGTCTCAGATCGCAAGCAACAAAGCCTGTTTCGTCTCCCACTGTCTCTCCCTCTCCTCACCCCAAAGTCCTTGGAGGCCACACGTTTCAGAAAACCAAGGTTTAAAATGGCCCAACTTCCTTCAGACTGTAAGAATCTAAGCAGAGAAGAGTTCAGAGCTTTCTGACTTTCTCCTCCCAGGTTACAATCTTCACATTTGGCTCAAATAAAATTCTGCACTTCTTTCATTGAAAAAAAAAAGGACGAAAGAAGGAAACTTTTATTGCATTAAGCCACTGAGGGCTCAGGATTAAGTTGTCATTGCAGCTTTGCCTGACTAATACACTACTCATGACCTCATAGGTTTGTTGTGAGAAGCAAGTTTATGCATGTAGAGAATTTATAATCTTGCCAGCAGTTTAGTAAGCACTCCGCAAGTGCCAGTGATTGCTCATATCGCTCTTAGATGACAGAATATGATATTGATCTCCAGAGGACTTGAGCTCTTACTGATGTTGCCATGTATTGCCCCAGAAAAACATCCATGCAGCTCCTGTTCATAACAGCACAGAGCTGGGGCTGGATTTGTATTTGCCAAAGGTTTTATTGGTTTTATTAAGAATTATACAGTAACCGTGGACTCTCAGAGTTGGAAAGGATCTTAAAGGTCACCCTGTCTCTCCTTTACCTGGGGCTTAACTCCCTTCCCCAACTTCCCTATTGAAGACTAAGGCCCCGTGAGCCTTATCTGAACACACACAGAGTGGTCACTGCTGGGAAGTTCTTCCTGTGCCTGTCTGAATCTATCTCCAGTAGCCCATGCCCTGGCCAGTAAACCCTCCCAGCCCATCCAATGACCTGAGGACCATTCACCCAATTCACGTGGCACACAGTGACATCCCACCTTGCACCTGGCCTCATTGCTATGACCTCAGGCAAGTTACTCACTCTCTCTGAGCTTCCAGTGTCTCGTGTAAAGAGTCAGAGTATAAGAACATCTCATTTTTTGAGTTTCTGTGAGGATTAAACAAGGCAATATATACAGAGCCTGGCACATGGTGAGTGTTCAGTAAATATTCGCCTTAATTGTCACTGTTGTGGTTGCAAAGTATTGGGGAAAATTGAAGTTGAGTCAGTATTTACAAGTCTGATGAGGACTCCAAAAGAGAAGGGATGGGGTTTCACAGAGACACTGAATGGATTCGAACTGGGTTGAATTATTCCACTGATGCTAAAGCTGAAACTCCAATACTTGGGCCACTCGATGGGAAGAGCTGACTCACTGGAAAAGAACCTGATGCTAGGAAAGATTGAAGGCGGGAGGAGAAGGGGACGACAGAGGATGAGATGGTTGGATGGCATCACCGACTCAGTGGACATGAGTTTGAGCAAGCTCCTGGAGTTGGTGATGGACAGGGAGGCCTGGCCTGCGGCAGCCCATGGGGTCACAAAGAGTCAGACACGACTGAGCAAGTGAACTGAACTGAATTCCATATGAAGAGAAATGCCATTGATTATTCACAGACCCTCAGAAAGGCTTGGGAAAAAACCAAGCCAAGAAAGCCACCACAGAAAGCTAGCAGGTCTCCCTGAAGAAACCCCAAACACACAAGATGGAGGAGCTGTCTGTGCCGGGAGCAGCAGGGTGGGGTCGTGGGCATCTGAGCCAGGAGAAACTCGGGTTTCAGGGCCAAGGGCGATCCAAGAGCAGGAGGCGGCGGTGGCCGGCTCCGGCTGGAGAGCTTAAAGGGGCGGGGCAGGACCAGTCCTGTGGACAGAAAACAGACGAGGCGGAAGGACCCTTGGCACTGGCCGTGCATCCCCTTCCAGCTTCCTGACAAGAAAGTCAGCATGGGTGAGGGATACAGGACAAGCAGGGCGATAGAAACCAGGTCCCCTGCGTGCTGTCTGCAAACTGGGCTCCTGCTTCTGAACCACTGCTGCCCGGCGTGCCAACAGGGGAGAAAGCTTGGGCTTGGGGGTGGGCGGTTCCGGAGTGATGAAACCACCCGCCCTGCCCCACTCAGGGAGGGCACACGGAGGAGGCGGTCAGCGCACTCCCAGCCAGCGCCCCTCCCGAGCCTGATCGCTGCTGCTCTGTGGTTCTCAGGACACCTTCTCTCAGAGGAGAGCCCAGGAGGAAGGCATTTCCTCCCCTGCGCGGGCTGCTCGCTGGCGGGTTCTTCCTGGCCGCAGCCCCCGGGGGCGGGCAGCCCGCTGGCGGGTGGGTGGGCGGCGGGAGGCAGCTCCTCGTCTTAGTCACGGACGGTACCCCCACCCCTGCTTCTCTGCCAACGAGACCAACAGCCCTGGCTCTCCCTGGGAGACTCAGAGGATCCTGCTAAATTCTGTTTAAAACAAGGGTTGGTTGGTTTTTTGTTTTTGTTTTTGTTTTTTCTGTTTGGGATTTTGTGTTAATGATCAGAAGGGAAACACTCTTTTATTCTTAAGGAGCTAAATCGCTAAATTGCTCAGAAGAAACTCCCTGCCCTCCGCAAGGATGCTGAATGCGTTAGGAGGGAAGAGGGGTTGTGGGATGGAGAAAGTCCACCCCGGGGCCACACTGACCATAAGCTGGCCCTGCTTTCCGGCTGTCAGTTCCAACATTCAGGCCAGGCTGATAACAGTAACAGGTAGCCACAGTCCCCAACAGGTGACCCCATGACCCTGCAGCTCCAGCAGAGTAGGGACACAGAAAAAGCCACCACTTGAGTCTGATTCCCAACTCCCTTATGTAGAGTCTGTGTGACCTTCGATGAACTACACCACCTCTCTGAGCCTCCGTTTTTTTCATCTGCAAAGTGGAACCGATCATAATGACATAATAGGATTCCAGGGAAGATTAAAGAGGATGAACATATATTAAAAAGCTTAACACGGTGCTGAGCCCATCGGAAACACTCCAAACTAGCAGCTGGTGAAGTCTCTGTCTATCTTGAATACGAGATTGGCCACAGGAAGCTTGTCCTTTTCAAAGGACATGAGGGGCCCAGATGTGTGTCACTCTCTGGAGTGTCGATGGCTCAGCTCCTGCGAAAATGACAAGGACTCACCTCTGTCTCTCTCCATGTTGTTAATTCCTTAGGATGGGATGGTGGGGGGAGGAGGGAGTCTCAAGAGGGATGGGATGTATGTAAACATACGGCGGATTCACTTTGTTGTATAGCAGAAACTAACACAACATTGCAAAGCAATTATACTCCAATAAAAATAAATAAAACAACCGTTTTTTTTTTTTTTTTAAATGACTCCTCTCTCGGATTGCTTTTTATTTCCTTTGTTAAAACAGTACCAAAGGTTGGTGCGTGAGCGCTGTCGCTTCAGTCATGTCTGACTCTTTGCGACCCTATGGACTGTAATCCACCAGGCCCCTCTGTCCATGGAATTCTCCAGGCAAGAATACTGGAGTGGGTTGTCATGCCCTCCTCAGGGGATCTTCCCGACCCAGGGATCAGTCGGACATCTCTTATGTCTCCAGCACTGGCAGGAAGGTTCTTTACCACTAGCGCCACCTGGGAAGCCCATCAAAAGCTGGTAGAGACCCCCAAATAGGTGGGCTGCAGAGTGTGGCCTGGCAGATGCCTTTGCTTCCTGATGGAGCAGAGGATGTAGGAACTAAAGCATCATGAGACGTGTGTGTGTGTGTGTGTGTGTGTTTGACCAGGCTCCTATGACCCGGTGAACAATGCTTGCAGCATCTCAGCTGACATTTGCAAACAGAGCTAAATTGAGAGGTGTCACCTCCCCTAGCAAGGTCAAAAGACTCACGCCTGCTAACCCAGAGAAGTGGGAATTGCAAGCAGCAAACAGAATCACACTGCCACTTGGAAACCTGCCAACTGCTACAATCAGGGTAAAAATAATTGGAAAAATAAGTCAGGTGTGAATCAGATGCCACGGCACCCAGCGGAGGTATGGAGCCAGTCTCACCATCTCTGCCTCCCGGCACCTCCTGCGCTGCCTTCTAGGATATGTTTCCTGCAGGGGGCTCTTCCAGCTGCCGGCATCCCCCATCCCTTCCTTGGCTGCTCCTTCCTTTCCCATGCCCTTGGGTTTGGCCCTGGGCACGCTGCTACTCCCCTCTACTGCTGGAGTCCCTGGAGGGTTCATCCTTCCCTGAGATTCATCTCCATCCCACCCAAACCTCACTGCCGCTGACCACCAAGCCAGAACCTCTAGCCAGAGCCCTCCCTGCCCCCTGCTTCCCTATTCCTGTATATTCCTGAATAAGCCACTCATTCACTGGTTCAATTCAACAAATAATGATTGACTACCTGCTTACATAGGGAGAGAGAAGTAAAACTTTCGTACTACTGGATGCACAGAAAGGAAATTTTAGAGAAATTTTTAACAATTAAAATTGTGGGAAATATTATAAAGAATACTGCATGGCCTAATACGAACAAAATTAAGGGTCGAGGAAGGGGGAAAGTCTAGCTTTTATAATGGAAGACCACTCTGATCTGGTAGTGTTGAAGCTAACAGCTAAGGGTGAGCAGGAGCTGGGTGTGCAAAGAGTGGGGAGAGACCGTTCCAGAAAGATGAAATAGCACAAGAAAGGCTCTCAACGATTTCTTTACAAAATAATTTGATTTGTGTGGAACATGAAATGGAGGGTCTCCAATTTGCTGACTACCAAGCAGAAGTTAAAAGCAGACAGACAGTTAAAAGCAGACAGAGAGTAACACGGTAACAAAAAAATATGCATCAGCCAGTCATCCAAATAATTACGTAAATTGTCCCAGCCCTGACATTTATCACCAGCCCTTCCCTTGGAGGTAAGTAAGTAGGAAAATAATGAGAAGAAAGTTATTTGGTAATTACCCAGCATGAATTATGACTCTGAGAGGCTATTTCCAGGGGGTACTTTAGTGTAATTTAGTTTAGCATTATCGAAGTTCAATTTAGAATGACATCATTGGTGCAGAAAAGCTCTAAAACTAGACTCAAAAGAACAGAAGTTCCATCCTGACATTCCTAGTTGAGTGATTATGGATCCTAACCCTGATATAACTACCTTCTCTATGACGTGGGAATAATCATTCTTATTTTACCTACCTCCTGGAAGAGCTGGAAGAGTCAAATAAGACAATGGATGTAGAAATGCTTTGCAAACTGTAAAGTGTGGCCCATGGGAAGGGTCATTCTTCACGCCCTTCAATGAGGTTCAAAGACCCCTTTTTGTCACCACTGACAAAAGGAAAGCTAGCTCCAACTGGTGTAAGGAAAGAAAAATTTACTGGCTACAGTAAGAAAAAAAATCTAAGATTAATGAGCTGTAAGTAGGGTTTGATCCAGGGGCTCAAACGATACCGTCTTTCCCAGATCTTTCTCCACCTCAGCTCCTCACTTCTCCAATCTGGCTAGCTTGGGCTCTCCATGGTGGTCAATGACTGCTCTAGACTTACAGCCCCCTCCTCAGGTTCAAATCCAGCAGGAAAGAGAGACTGCCTCTCAACAATTCAAGGGAAGTTATGAAAAAGACGTGGAGCATATATACAATGGAATGTTACTCAGCCATGAAGTAGAGGCAGATAATGCCACTTGCAGCAAACACGGATGGAACCAGAGATTATAACACTAAGTGAAGTGCGTCAAACAGAGAAAGACAGATATCGCATGATATAGCTTATATGTGGAATCTAAAGATATTGTGCAAATGAACTTATTTATAAAACAGAAGTAGAGGAACTGATGTAGGAAACAAACTTACGGTCACCAGGAGGCAGGGGATAAACAGGAGACTGGGATTGACGTATGTGCGCTACGTGCATCCACGCTCAGCTGTCTCCGACTCTTTGCGACCCCGTGGACTGCAGCCCGCCAGGCTCCTCCATCCGTGATTTTCTCCAGGCAAGAACACTGGAGTGGGTTGCCATGTCCTCCTCCAGGGGATCTTCCCGACCCAGGGATCGAATCCACCTCTCCTGCACTGGCAGGCGGATTCTTTACCACTGAGCCGCCTGGGAAGCCCAGTACACACTACTATATATAAAACAGATAACTAAAAGGAAAATCCTACTCAACACTCTGTAATGACCTTTATGGGAAAAGAATCTTAAAAAGAGAGGATACATGTATATGTATAACTGATTCACTTTGTCATACAGCAGAAACTAACATAACATTGTAAGTCAACTGTACGCCAATAATTTTTTTAAAGGGGAAGTTACAAGCCTCACTGGCCCTAATGGGGCTGTAGGACCACCCCTGCACTGACCACTGCGTCCAGGGAAGGAGACCCTCCAAGAGCCGTGTCTGAGCCACATGCCCAACCCTCAAGCAAGAAGCAAGTGGACCAGAACAGGCGGGAGGACAGATTTATAGAAAAAATCAAGAAAGGAAGTTGGACAGCAAAACAGTGGATGCCCACTCTCACCCCATATCCTAGAGCCCTTCACAGAAAACTCCCAGGTCAGTCTTCAGCGTCTCTGGACCAACCGTGACTAAAGAATGTCATGATTACAGAAGTGGAGAATGAAACTCAACCCTGCTTAAGAATCAAGCCCTACGCTGTGGCTGTTTTTCCATTTAGCTGCCTTTTTCATGTTCAATCCAGAGTCACAATCATTTCTTCCACAAATGATGAAGTTATTCTGTAATCTGATTGATGGCCTCTCTACTTTCTTGATTCCCTCCTCTGGAAATCCTATGGGCTTATCAACGTTTCTCCTCTGCCTCTTCAGTTTACTTTCTGCTCCTTTGTAACTTTTGCTCGATGTTCTGGAATATGTCTTTAATTGGTTGAAGTGTGCATGACTCCCAGTGTTGTGCTGATCTCTGCTGTGCCGCCAAGTGGTTCAGTTACACATGTGTATACACCCTTGTTCATGTTCTCCAATATTTACTCAGGGCTATCCTATGGGTCATAAATCTCTTTGTCTTCTTTCTGTTGTGAGACTTCATGGACGCTCTTGTAACTATCATTCACTGTCCCATTTTTTGAATGACGTTATGTCATTTTTCTATGGAACATTCTTATGTCTCCCTCAAGATACTAACTAGATTTTTAGAGGATTTTATTTCTTCTGCTTTACCTGTTTCATATGGTTTTTAGTTGTTCTTTACCATCTTGAGAATGATCTTGGTGCATTTTTATTCTGTTTATTTGCTTTCCTGTTAGCTGGTCTTCTTTGTTTAACTGCTTCTAAAAGGTAATGGCACCCCACTCCAGTACTCTTGCCAGGAAAATCCCATGGATGGAGGAGCCTAGAAGGCTGCAGTCCATGAAGTCGCAAAGAGTCAGACACGACTGAGCGACTTCACTTTCACTTTTCATTTTCATGCACTGGAGAAGGAAATGGCAACCCACTCCAGTGCTCTTGCCTGGAGAATCCCAGGGATGGCGGAGCCTGGTGGGCTGCCATCTATGGGGTCGCACAGAGTTGGACACGACTAAAGCGACTTAGCAGCAGCAGCAACAGCATTACTGAATATAAGCCTCAGTTAATGTTAAAAAAAAAAAAAAATCCTACAGAAACTCAGAGTGTGGAGCCTTCTCTGAAATCCCAAGAGCCCAACCTGCTCCCGACCATCTCATATTTCCTTTCAGAGCCAGTTTGCTTCCCTCTCCTCCAGGCTGTCCTGCCAGCCAGGAGCTGACTGCTACAAGGACCCGTGTTGTAAGTTTCATCCACTTCTCCTACAAGCATGGATTCCATCCATTAATCAGCAATGTTGATTCTATGTCTCTTTTGATGCTGACTTCTCTCCTGCCTCATAGCTTTCTTGCAGGCATTTGAATTCTCCAGGTGATTCAGTGGTAAGGAATCTGCCTGTCAATGCAGGAGCCACGGGAGACATGAGTTTGATCCCTGGGTCAGGAAGATCCCCTGAAGAAGGAAATGGCAACCCACTCCAGTATTCTTGCCTGGAAAATTCCATGGACAGAGGAGCCTGGAGGGCCACAGTCCATGGCATTGCCAAGAGTTGGTCACAACTGGGCACACATCCATGCACGGGAATATAAAAGGTGTGATGGAGCATTAACACATGATGAATGTGCTTTAGGGGTTTTTGGGGGGTGATTAAGGGTGTGTGGTGGGAGAGGGTGGGTCTTGAGGAAAGCTTTATAGGGGAGAATTGAACTGGGTCTTAAGTAATAATTGAAAATTTGCTAGAGCAAGAGGAGAGAAGATCATTCCAGGCATGAATCTTTAGATCCAAAGCTATTTTGATCTCTCTTTACAAAAAAAGAAAACTCTTTTCTCAACCCAGAATTTGCAAACCAGTGGCCCACAGATAGATCAGGCTGACAGATGTGTTCAATTTGGCCCATGCAGCATTCTGTAGAATTTAGTTGCCAACATTTAAAAATGGTGAGCTTTTACATAAGGATCTGAGTTTCCAGCTGCTCTTGAAAATTCAGTTCTGGCAGCCCTGGACCTGAGTCCCCACGGGTACAGCAATTGACTGAGTTGAGTGGTACCTGCCCTCTTAAGACACAACCTGCTGACCTCCTGGTTCTCCCAAGTCATCACCTGGTCCTGTTGGTATTTGAGTTTGTGATCCTGTCTCAACCCAATCAACTGACCATTGACTCTTTAGACCATCTCCTGTTATTATTATTATCATTATGTCATATTATTGGAGAAGGAAACAGCAACCCATTCCACTATTCTTGCCTGGAAATTTCCATGGACAGAGGAGCCTGGCAGGCTACAGTCCATGGAGTCTCAAAGAGTCAAACATAATGGAGCACACACATGTGGCATATTATCTCACACCACAGTCAACAGTCTAATCCGTTTACATTCCTACTTAAAAGTCTGCATTGATTCTCCAAATCAACAGAACAAAATCTGAATACCCAAGGCAGACGAGGTTGACCTCTACTTTGTCCACCAACATCCAAGCCCCAAATCCTCCACTCTGAATTTTTACCATTTCCTCAGCCCACTCTTTCCCACCACTACATTCTCTTCACACGTGTTGTCCCTCTCAACCACATTTCTGGGAGAGCTCTCCACTGGTCAAATTCCCCTCCACCTTTAACGTCCAGCCAAGAGGTCCCCTCCCCTCTGTAGACCACCCTAAAAGTGAAAGTGAAAGTGTTAGTCACTCAGTCGTGTCCAGCTCTTTGCAACCCCATGGACTGTAGCCTTCCAGGCTCCTCTGTGCATGGGATTCTCCAGGCAAGAATACTGGAGCAGGTTGCCTTTCCCTCCTCCAGGGAATCTTCCCATCCCAGAGATCAAACCTGGGTGCTCTGCATTGCAGGCAGATTCTTTGCCATCTGAGCCACCAGGGAAACCCAGACCACGCTGCCTCTCCTAGTTAAAACCATCTCTCCTCCTCAGGGTTCCTCAGCAGCGCTGTGCTCCCACCTCAGCTCTGCCATCTGCCATGTTTTTCTCTGATTATCTGTTTACAAGCCTGCCTTCTCCACGCCCACCCAGACTGAGATCCTTGAAAGCAGAAACGCTGTCTGATTCATCTTTGTAGATTCAGTGCCTTTCTGTATACCTTGGCAGCTATCAGATACTCAATAAATTCTTCTTAAATGAATGAAGAAAGGAACAAACACACCGGGAATGAATTGGCATGTGTCCATGGAATGTCACACCTCAGCAATTGTAATGAAAGAAATCCTCTCCACTGAAGCTTTGCTGTCTACTCTGCCACAAGGAGTTCCCTTCTCTGGAGGCTGGTAGAAACTGTAGATTCTGAAAGATATCAGGTGGGTTATTAGAGGAAGCAAGGAGGAAGGTCAGATCCCTTGGGTGCAGATGCAGAATTACAGAGCCAGAGGAGTCCTCAATTCTGGTCTGAATTTCTGGCCCCTGGCAGCTACATGCACTGAGGTTCTTGAAGTAGTGGCTCAAGCCCTAATGCCAACTCTCATCCTGGCAGAGAGTAACTTTACAGCTGAGACCCCTCAGAGAAAAGGTCAGGACAGGTTATTCCCTTCTCATTCAGTTCCAGCCACACGTCGCCTACTACTAGCTTTTCCTTGAAAACATCCAGCATCCTCCTGCCAGGACCTTTGCACATTCTGTTCCCTCCACCTGGAATTCTCTTCTCTTGTGTCTCCTTTACTTTATTCAGATGTAAGAGCACATTTGGGGGTTTCCAGGTAGCACTAGTGGTAAAGAATCCACTAAAGAAGCAACGCAGGAGACATAAGAGATGTGGGTGCAACCCCTGGGTCAGGAAGATCCCCTGAGGATCCCAGTATTCTTGCCTGGAGAATCCCATGGACAGAAGAGCCTGACAGGCTACAGTCCCTGAGGTCACAAAGAGTTGGATATGACTGAAGGGACTGCGCATGCGAGAGCACATTTAATCTGATTAGAGAAACCTTCCCTGATCAACAAATAAACCTGTAAACTGTCCTTCCTGCCTTGTCACTCCTGATCCTCTACTCTGCTTCGAGGCAGAGCTTGTAGGAACTGGAGCGCTAGGGACCACATCGGGCCAGGACCTCGAGTCCTCAAGACTCTCCCCTCTCTCCTCGTCACCTCTTATGCTGGACTTGTTCCACTGAGCTCCGTTCTTTTCTTCCTTTACGTGGAGGGGCAGTCATGAGACACACCCTTCATGCTCATAACTGAAAAGAGAAGGGATCTTTCCACTCATGTTGGTGAGGATAATCTCAAAGAAATGACGTCTGGCCTGGTTCGGGTCACATGCCAAGCCCTAAGCCATCACCACTGCAAGAGGATGTGTGTTTTTGTTGGTCTGGTCTGGGTCAAGCCCCGGCCCCAGGATTGGCGCTGACAGGGTCTGTTTGGTTCATCCCCCAACCTGTCACTATGGCCAGAGGGAGAAAACCTCAGACCTGTTGAGACTTGGATCCAGGAGACTTGGAGCAGACTTGGAGCCAGGAGAGGAGCAAGCTCCATCTGAACCATGTGGTCAAGGATGGGTAAGTGGAAAATCAAGGTGTGATTGCTCCCACGATGGAGGAGACAGACAGGCATTGGGCAGATGCGTGTATTAGACACGTGACTGTGGCTTCAGCATCCTCAAAGCACTTGCTCTCAGCCTTTATTTACTCCACTGGCCCCTCACACCAGTTCTGTACAGTCACTCAAGTATTATGAATTACCCCGAGGTGAGCCTCAAAATACTGAACAACCAGTATGATGTGAGCACCGCCCAAGAAGGGACATACCTTAGTCATCTGGAGAGAGGGTGGGGGTCTCCTCACTACCCTGGGGAAGTGGGGACTGATGGCATAGACTCAGTGACTTATAAGCAACAGGAATTACTTCTCACAGTCCCGGAGGCTGGAAGTCCAAGCCCAGGGTGCCAGCATGGTCAGGTTCTGGTGAAAGTCTTCCAGGCTGCAGACTGCCAACTTCTCAGTGTATCCTCCCAGGGCAGCAAGAGAGCTAACTCGTCTCTGGCCTCTTCTTCCAGTTCCAGTTTGGTTGCTCAGTCATGTCCGACTCTTTGCAACCCCAGGGACTGCAGCACGCCAAGCCTCCCTGTCTATCACCAACTCCTGGAGCTTGCTCAAGCTCATGGCCATTGAGTCGGTGATGCCATCCAACCATCTCATCCTCTGTCACCCCTTCTCCTCCTGCCTTCAATCTTTCCCAGCATCAGGGTCTTTTCCAATGAGTCAGTTCTCATTAGGTGGTCAAAGTATTGGCGTTTCAGCTTTAGCATCAGTCCTTCCAGTGAATATTCAGGACTTATTTCCTTTAGGATGGACTGGTTGGATCTCCTTGCAGTCCAAGGGACTCTCAAGAGTCTTCCCCAACACCACAGTTCAAAAGTATCAATTCTTATAAGAGCACTAATATCATTCATGAGGGCTCCATCCTCATGATGTAATTACCTCACAAATCCTTTCCTCCAAATGACATCACATTAGAGGGTAAGATTTCCACATATCATTAGGGGAGAGGGGACACAGACATATAGTCCACAACAAAGACTCCAGCTATGAACCATGGGGATACCCATTCTGGCGAACAAGGGTGAAACAATAGCCCAGTTACCTTTATTTTGAGGGCTTCCCAGGTGGTCTACGGGTAAAGAAACTGCCTGCCAAAGCAGAAGATATAAGAGACAGGGTTCACTCCCTGGGTCAGGAAGATCCCCTGGAGAAGGAAACAGCAACCCACTCCAGTATGCTCGCCTGGAGAATCCCATGGACAGAGGAGCCTGGCGGGTCCAAAAAGGGTCTTAGCACGCATCTTTATTTTCCCTTCATGCTGAAAACAAGAGAGATGTTTGGCTTTGTGCCTAGACACATGGCAAATCCGTGACAAGAACTTGAGACCCCTGGCACCAATTCTAGGCTTCTTCCGCTGTCCTAAACTACCGCCTGTCCTCAACCATTGGGAGGGGAAGTGAGACAGGATGGCGGAAGCCCGAGAAGAGTTGCTATTAAGATCCCAGCGGAGTGGAGAAAGCAGCCAGCAGGGCACAGCACACAGGAGGGCTGCTCAGTGGGCGCCACAGACACCTGGAAAGCAGCGCCTGCCAGGCAGCAAGGGTGCGGCGCGGCCAGCGGGCTGGGAGTCTGCAGCCAGGGCGGCAGACGCCGGGAGGGCTGCAGCTATTCTGGGCTTCGAGCTGGACCTGCTCCCTCACCCAGGCCCCGCCAGTCCCACAGCCCCAGGGGAGCGGGGAGGCCCCCACCCTCCCTCCGGCTCCTTACAGATGGAGTGTCGGAGACCTGAGGCTTCAGAGGCAGGAAGCCAGGCCAAAGGGAATCAGCCCCTCACAAAACAAACATGATCCAGTATCATCTCACAGCATGGCAAATGCTTAGTCACCGTCCTTATTAGAACTCTAAATCCACCCAGTCTACTTGGAACTCATCTGGCCCGAATGTCCCACGCTACTAGTTAAAAAACTGAGGGGACTTCTCTGGGGGTCCAGTGGTTAAGAATCCGCCTGTCAATGAAGGGGGTCACGGGTTTGATCCCTGGTCGGGGGATATTCCACACGCCAAGGGACAAGGAAGCCCGTAGGCCACAACTGCTGAAGCCTTCACACCCTGGAGCCCAACTCGGCCACAAGCAGAGCCACGGCCGCTTGAGAGCAGCCCTCAAGACAAAGCCCACGTGCAGCAACAAAGATCCCAGCAAAACATAATTAATTAAACTTGTTGAAAAAAGAAAGACATGGAGGCCCAAGAAGAGACTATGGCCATGCCCCAAATTTGAAGCAAATTTGAAGGAGAATTGGGCATGGCCTAATACCTCTACTTGGGACTTCTTCACCCTGGGGTCCCCAAGATGGGGAGAGCATCCAACTCTCATTCTTGAGGTCGTCCTCCTTCCACTTCGTGGGGCCAACTGGGCTGGCCTTAAAGCCCCCATCCCCCCGGTAAGGGCTGTGCAGTGCCTACGGCCTGAACCCCGGCTCCGTCCGCGCCCACGTCCTCAGGCGCCATCTTGAGGAGCGCGCAGCGCAGGCTCGGCCCCGCCCCTCTCTCACGGCGCAGGCTCGGCCCCGCCCCTCGCTATCACGGCGCAGGCTCGGCCCCGCCCCTCGCTATCACGGCGCAGGCTCGGCCCCGCCCCTCACTCTCCGGAACTCAGGGCAGGAGCCAGCCCGCAGCGGCAGGCCCCACATCCCCACCGCAATGTGGTCCCTCTCGGCTCTCTGGGCCAAAGGCACCACCTGAGCAGAAACATCTGAGCCCCAGATGTCTCTCCTGAAAAGAGAAAAGCAAGAAGAAAGGGTGAGAAAGCAATCCCTGCCTCTGGCAGATGTCTTCTTTCCGTTGGCTCCACCTTCTCAGCCTGCGCGGGCAGCCGCGGGTGCGTCGCGTGGCTCTGTCGTGTCCCGCGTTCAGTTTTGTGGTTCGGGGCACAGGCTCTGGAATATTAGGGATACCATTGACTAGGTGTGTAACCTGGACAATTTACTTCACGCGTCTGTTCTCTCATCTGAAAAATGAGACTATGGTGGAGGATCACCTCTAAGGGTTGGGAGGTTTTCACTATGTAAGGGATTTGTCTCTGTGCCTAGGATAGAGTCAGCCCTGGGTGCTTTTTCGGGGTTAGATGACACCGATACCCACACGACCCGGCATGAAGGGGGCCTGTCACTGTGGCCACCACCGCCTTCCCGGCTCCTCTGAGACCATCCCAAGCCCTACGGATGCCAGGAGGCCTTCTCAGATTTCTCGCATCTCCCATCAATTTCTTTCCAGAAACATCAGTTTAGTGATGAATTAAAGAAATACCACGTCTAATTATTCTGAGTTGGTGTCAGTCTTGTCTCCGCATCTAAAACCCTGAACGCCTATCAGGCAAGACCAGTGGGTTTTCTTCTCTCCCTGGCAGTGCAAAGCCCACGCCCAGGGATATAGGGGTTCTGGGAAGGCTAGCAATTAGATGAGTAAACAGCTTGGTAGCTTTCACGGGAATGGAGTAAAGCCGTCTGCGTGGATCTCATCTCTCGCTCCTGTGATCTGTAAGGCACGGCACATTCCTAAGGTCCTGGGCCAGACCTAGAGATCTGTCGTGTGAAAGATCCAGCACGTCTCATCCATGACCCAGAGAAGACAGAATTAGCATCACATGGACAAAGCACTCAGCAGCTTATGAAATGGTCTTAGCAATTTGCTGATCGATGAAGCACCTTTTTTCATCTCTCTAGAGGGATGCCGAGGATCTGAGGGCTTGGCAGAATGACCCTCCCTCATGCTGCTGGTAAGAGGCAATCCAGAGATCTCTGCTCAGTGCTGCTGGCCCTAGACCTTGAACCTTGCCCTCTCAACCAGCTGCCTCATAGGGAAGTCACACTAGCATCACTCCTACTTGGCCACAGTGGACTCCACGACCCCTCCCCCTTAACCAGGCAGGAGCTGCCAGGGGTGGCTTTGTTCATTGTATGTTTCCCCAAGGCCCACTCGACTGGAATATTTAAGAAAACCCAACATGGTATGAAAAGAACATCCCTGTGACTGGCACTGGGACATATTGCTGCCCAATCCCTCCCAGTCCCAGGGCTCACATCTCCTCCAGAACAGGCTTAGAGCAGACCAAGGGGAGGGGAGTTGCATCCAGAAGGTGGTCCCCGCTCAGAGCCATTCACCCAAAATATGAGCCTCTGCTCCACTGTATTGATGCTACAGGGATGCTCCATGCTGATCCCATGGAACACCATCCACCTTCCATAGAGAAGGGGATTCAGGAAGCCAGTGTGGGCTTGGGCTTTGGAAAGAGAGTGACCAGGTTGCAGTTCTTTCTCTGCTGCTCTGTGAGCTGTGAAACTTCGGGCAGGTTACTCAATTTCTTTGCTCTTAAGTTTTCTTCTGGCTGGAAGAGGGGGCTACCATACTTCTGTTTCAGGTTATTCGGGGGATTTTCAAAGCAGGCATTTGAAAAGCACTGAACACGAAGTGAGTGTTTAATGACTGATGGGCACCAGCTCTTCCACCCACAAGCTCAGCTACCTTCAGCAAATTACCTAATTCATCCGGGCCTCGGGCTTCCCTGGTGGCTCAGTGGTAGAGAATCTGGCTGCCAGTGCAAGAGATGCTGGTTTGATCCCTGGGTCAGGAAGATCCCCTGGAGAAGGAAATGGCAACCCACTCCAGTGTTCTTGCCTGGAGAATCCCATGGACAGAGGAGCCTGGAAGGCTACAGTCCACTGGGTGGCTAATAGTTGGACACGACTTAGTCACTAAACAACAACTACAACAATCTGGACATCAGGGATTTTAGTCAAATTGTGATTTGATGAAAAAAAAAAAAGGAAAGGAAACACCTCCTTCACAAGGCTGCCAGAAGAACAAGATAAGAACATCCATGGAAAGCTCTTAACCGAGTGCCTGGTGCGCCGTAAGTGATCAATTTCAGTTGTGTATTGCCATCCCCAGGGACAGAGAACTGGACAATCACAGAGCTATAGCTCTGGGCAGGGTCTTCTGGGGCTAAGCCAGATACTCTGGGCAAGGGAGAAAATGGTGATTTAAAAAAAAATCGTCAATGGTGGCTTCCCTGACACAAGCAAGAATAAATCATTCCAAATATGGCAATTTTTCTGTGCCTGAAACAGGAGATCAGTGTTATACCTTTTCCAGGTGGACAGATAAGACAGAGCAAGAGGGCATAGGTCCCAAAGGTGGACGTGACCTCACTGCAGCACCAGGGTATTTCCAGGTGACACCTTGCTCGTCAATACTCATCCCATAACTAGGTCTTATTTCCCAGAGCCTGGGAAGGAAGCTGGCAGCTTCTCCCAATCCAAGAGCCTCATCTCTTCTTCATTCATCACGGCAGCTCCCCTTTTCCAGAGAAGCCCAGGGCAGGATCTGGGCTCCCTCCCACCCATCCTCTTCTGAGAATTCTAAACGATGCCTGGGAGAAAGCGTCTGCCCCGAATGTGTGGGTCAGAGGAGTGATTCAGAGTCAGCTGCTGGTTCACAGGCACGGCTCTGTGGTCTGGCTGTGGAGTCCAGCCTGCTAAGCGCATCTGGACAGTATCAGAATCACAAAAGGAGATCTGCGACGGGCTCAGGGCCAGCAGACACTCCCAAAGGAAGGAATATGCAGGGAACCAGCCGGGCAGGGGGGATGATCTTCAAAATGAATGATTTTATATTATTTTTTTTCACATGTCTCTACAGAGCTAGAGAAGATAGTGCTGTTGTTTAGTCATGTCCGATTCTTTGGAACCCCATGGACTGCAGCCCACCAGGCTCCTCAGTCCATGGGATTCTCCAGGCAAGAACACTGGAGTGGGTTGCCATTTCCTTCTCCAGGGTCTTCCCAGACCAGGGATCAAACCCATGTCTCCTGCATTGGCAGGTGGATTCTTTATCACTGAGCCACCTGGGAAGCGCAAAGAAGACAGAGGGGTAAGCTATCAAGTCAAAGGAAATTTCTAAGCAGAGCGTTTTCTATAGATCACGACGAGAACAGTGCCATCGTGCACCATCAAAGAAGTCGTAAACGGCTGGACACCTTGAGCTGTCATTACTGCAGAGTGGTTTTTATAAGCCCACTGGGTGCATCTCACTGCCCTCCTGACTCAGATTCAGACTCAGGAGCAATAACATCCTCCTCATTGTTGCCTCTCAGTTCATTAAAATCTGTATTTCAAACGTGAAGTTAGTTATCTCACCTGAGAGAGGCAAGGGCTATAAAAGCATCTGAGGAGTAAAACACCACCACAGAATGTTAACAATAAATAGCTTGTAGAAGCACAAAAAAAGAGATTATCTAATAAAGTTGATACCTATAACTCAAAAACAAATAACCAAAGTCAGTGAGCTTGTAAAGAACACCGCCTCTCAGGGCACAGAAGGGGGGCCCACAACGTCTCATCTAGCTAATGCACAGAGGTCTCCCCCCACTACCCACCACCACGCTAGCACAGGGCCCTGCTCTTACCTCCCTGGACCTCCCTGTAGCGTCCCTTCAAAGCACTTTGTGTCTTTACAATTATTTAAAGTCTTTTCCTTTCCCCTGTGCCCCAAGCAGAGACCTTGTCTGTTTTCGTGACTGCTGTATTTCCAGGGCTTAGCGTGTTGCTTGGTGCACAGTAGGGGCTCCATAAATATTTGATGACCAATAAGACCTCTCGTTCTGAATCCCTTTAGGCGGGACTAAGAGGCTTCCCTGATGACTCAGCGGGTAAAGAATCTGCCTGCAATGCAGGAGACACAGGAGACGCAGGTTCGATTCCTGGGTCAGGAAGATACCCCGGAGGAGGAAATAGCAACCCACTCCAGCATCCTTGCCTGGAGAATCTCTTGGACAGAGAAGCGGGCTACAGTCCATGGGGTGGCGAAGAGGCAGACACAACTGAGCGACTAAGCACACAGAGCGGACAAATGTTCGTAGCCACCGGCTTCCACGGTCCCTTCCTCAGCGGCTGTGTGGACAGAGAAACCAGGGGGTTTCCCTTCTGATCCGGCAAGCCCAAGTTCTACCTCCTTTTCGCTCTGAAATCTCAGGCAAATTCCTCACTGCTGCCCCGGGACTCTCATTTGGCTTTCTTCACAGCACCATCACCATGCCCTGTTTGGCTTGTGAGTGCGCTCACTGTCTCCAGCCAGAAAGCTGGCACCAAGGGGTCGGGGACTTTGCTTTGTTCCCTGCTAAACAGCGGCGGTCAACACGTGCAGCGGCAGCCGTCACAGACACTGACCGCTCAGGGTGCTGGCCCCATGTGCTGTGCAGGGGCAAGCCACCCACCGATCAAACCCGGCGGTACTCTGGGTCCTAGAACGGGGCTTGGAATGCAGTAGGTACCCAACAAAGGCGTCAAATAAGTGGATGGCTTGCAGTCACCCTGTCTATAAAACAGGATATTGTAGCTATCTGACGTATATGGGGTCCTTTCTGCCCCCATGCAGGCCAGCTCTGGCCAACTAAGGAAGCAGCCAGACCTTCTCCTCTGGCCCCAACATCTCTCCCACCACAGCAAATGTGACCTCTCTCAACAGGATCTCAAACCGACCACATCAACTGTCTCCACCTCCTACTCTGCTAGACCTTTAGTATCAAGTCCGATCTGTTATTTCACTCTTTACATCCATTTCTCTCTCTTGCCATTGCCGCCAGTGGTAAAGAGCTGCATTCCTAGACATTCATGCTCCAAGGACTCATGTGGTTCCCATGTTTATTATATACTAAACACTTGTGAAAAACATAAACAAAGCTCTTCGCCTGTCCACAGGTTGCTTACAGTCTAGCAATGGAAACAGACAGGTAAAGATACCATTACATGGAGAACTCCTGAGAGAAGAGAGTTTAAGAAATCAGAGAATTGCAGTTGCTAACAAACTTTAATAAATTAACTTTTCAGGGACTTACCTGGCGATCTCTGCACTTCCAACGCAAGTGGCAAGGGTCTGATCCCTGCTGGGGTAACTAAGATCCCACATGCCATGCGGCCAAAATGTAAAATAATAAAATTAATAAAATTAACTTTTCAGATAGATGCACTTGATAAGCTCTAGGTTTTCTATCAGCAGGAACAATTTGGAGTCTGGTAGGTAGCTGCCTGGAACTTACAAGACGACAGCAATGATTCCAGGAAAGATCTGGCCAACAGAATCCTGACTGATAAAAGGAACACACCACCCGTCCCATCTGTCCCTGCCTCCCCTCCGCACTTCCCTCCCGTCAAGGTAGGGGCAGGCACAGGGCAGAGAACAGAAGCCAGACACCAGTCACGCTGTATGAACACACCTTGTCTTGAGACAGTCAATTGTGAGATTCTGCTCTTTACGTCTCCGAAGTATGCACACCCACCCTCTCGGTCCCCTGTGCCCCTCGCCCACACATATCCATGCACACACATGAGCACACGCACACACCTCTGAAGTGGCGAGGAACAATGCAGGATGTTAACCTCCAACTCCAGCAGGGTGGTGTGGAAGATCACCAAGGCAGGGAGCAAAGATCAACTCAAGCACCAGCCCAGGGAGCCAAGAGCCAAGAAACAGGAAGTGTGAGTGGTTCATGGTTCAAAGGATGGGCTCGGGTTGTTGCCTAAGAACCAGTCCTGTGGTCTGAGGTGGGTTCCCTGCTCACTTCCACCAGCCCTCTCCCAGTAACAGCGGTAGTAGTTCAGTTCAGTTGTTCAGTCATTTCTGACTCTCTGCCACCCCATGGACCTGAGCACGCCAGGCCTCCCTGTCCATCACCAACTCCTGGAGTCCACCCAAACCCATGTCCATTGAGTCGGTGATGCCATCCAACCATCTCATCCTCTGTCGTCCCCTTCTCCTCCCACCTTCCATCTTTCCCAGCATCAGGGTCTTTTCCAATGAATCAGCTCTTGGCATCAGGTGGCCAAAGTATTGGAGTTTCAGCTTCAACATCAGTCCTTCCAATGAACACCCAGGATTGATGTCCTTTAGGATGGACTGGTTGGATCTTGCAGTCCAAGTGACTCTCAAGAGTCTTCTCCAACACCACAATTCAAAAGCATCAATTCTTTGGCACTCAGCCTTCTTTAGAGTCCAACTCTCACATCCACACATGACTACTGGAAAAACCATAGCCTTGACTGGACAGACCTTTGTTGCCAAAGTAATGTCTCTGCTTTTTAGTATGCTTTCTAGGTTGGTCATAACTTTCCTTCCAAGGAGTAAGTGTCTTTTAATTTCATGGCTACAGTCACCATCTGCAGTGATTTTGGAGCCCCCAAAAATAAACTCAGCCATTGTTTCCACGGTTTCTCCATCTATTTGCCATGAAGTGATGGGACCAGATGCCATGATCTTATTTTTCTGAGTGTTGAGCTTTAAGCCAAATTAGTAGTAATAATTCGGGTTTGTTGAAAGCTGACTGTGTATCAGGCACTATGAACCGTTTAACGCAGGGCATTTAATTCTTATAATAATTCTTATGGCTATTATTACTCCACAGCCCTTGATGTAACCACCACGTTACACAGCCTCCACCCGTGTAATATTCGTTACATGTGAGGTAATAGTGCCTCCAGGTTGGACCAAGAGATTTTAAAGAGTGAGGCCGAGAAGGCATTCAATCCATTTATATACTGTGACTAATAGCGGTAATGGCTAAAACATGGAGGTGTTAGAAAGAACCAAAAAATAAAATAATAAAATTGCCAGGCCAAAGAGACCAGCAGTTTCCTAAGCCAGGTTCCACATAGATCACCTCTCTCAAATCTCCTGGTAGCCTCTTTCAAAGCTTTGGGTACAAACTAAAATCAAGCCCATTTTAGAGATAAGCAAATGGAGCACCAGGAGGATGAGTAAACAGCCTAAGGACACACAGCTAATGAACTGGTGGAGTTGCTAGAAGTTAACTGTTGCTCTGCTTTATTCAATTAGCACAATTCCACATGCTTTCCAAGCATCAGTATTACCCATCAGGGTACCACAATTAATCCTGTTCTCCATGGCATTTCCTTCCTATTAATATGATGTTTGCTTGGCACCTCCTGTTGCTGGGCACTCATATTTTCTCCATGTTTCATTATCATAAATATCCCTGCTATGAATTTTTTGCATGAAGTAATTTCTTCCTAATTGCTGGATCAAAGAGACCAGCAATTTCCTAAGCAGATCTGAGCCAATGCCCAGGGCCTTCAGGAAGAATCCAAGTACCTGCCCCTCCCACCATACTAAACTCATTGAACGTTGCAGATTTATTTATTGTTACTCATGGAACATATTAGCACAAAAGGGGGATTGTTCTTCACCCATTTAAGTGCTAGCCAAACAATTCCTTTTTCCACACGATGTTTATATTAGTCTTCTATGCTGATAACAATGTATTAAAATCCTGGCACAACACACCTGGGTCCTCTAGCCTGGGTATTTCACACAGCTGAAGTCAGGATGTTGGCCAGCTACGTTGTCATCGAGACCTGTGGGTCATCTTCTAAACTCATGGGCAGAATGCAGGTCCTTCCTGCTGTAGAATCAAGGTCCCCATTCTCTTGCTGGCAGTTGTCCAGGAATCAGTCTCAGCAACCAGAGAGCTCTTAGGTCCTTTCCCCCATTCTTAGAACTAGCAGCGGAGAGTATTCCTCAAATACCCATTCTGGAAGAGCCCAGGCCCTTTTAAGGGTTCCCCTGGCTAGGTAACGCCATCTTAAATAATTTCCCTTTTAATTAACACAAAATCAACTGACAATTAGGCTCATCACAGGAACTATATGTTATCATAGTCACAGATTCTGCTGAAACTCAAGGGATGGGGTGATCTGCGTACACAGGGCGGGGGGGCTGTGGGGTGTGGCGGGGATGTAGGAATCTCCAGGGCTATATTAGTTACCTCTGACTGCTGAAACAAATTGCCACAAACTTAGTGGCTTAAAAGAACATATGTTTCTCATCTTTCTGGTCTGGAGGTCACAAGCCTGAAATGGGTCAGCAGGGCTGCAGGCCATCTGGAGGCTCTGGGAGAACAGCCGTCTCCCTGCTTTTTTCTAGCTTCTGGAGTCTGCCTGCATCCCTTGACTAACTGCCCCTTCCTCCATCTGCAGAGCCAGCATGTACCATCTTCCAGCTCTGCGTCCATCATCCCATCTCCTTTTCTGACCCTGCTGCTTCCCTCTTAAGTGACACTGGACCTCCCTGGGGAATCCAAGCTCATCTTCTCATCTCGAGATTATTAATTTAATTGCATCCCTAAAGTCCCTTTTGCCATTTAAGGTAACATATTCACAGGCGTCAGAGATTAGACTAACTATGGGAGTTGTTATTCTACTTACCATAAGGATCATCCTCCAGTCTTGCCTACCACAATGCTTTAGGGGTTGTTTTGTTTTTATTTAGATATAATTAATACAAACAACATTTTCTTTTCTGAATTTGCGTTAGAGATCTATGTGTGATATCAGTTTGTAAGATTTCTATTTGTAACATTTCTTAATATAGTTTGCATGAAAAATACACATGTATATATTGCATGGATTATTTCCATTTTTAAAAAATTTTTGGCCACACTGCAAAGCATGTGGGATCTTAGTTCCCCGATCAGGGATCGAACCTGCGCCCCTGCGTTGGAAGTGTGCAGTCTTAACCACTGGACCAGCAGGGAAGTCCCGCATGGATTACTTCATATCACTTATCGAAAGCCTGCTTTTTCACTGAGCGTCTTTCCTTTCTCTCTGATTTTTAAGATTTTTTTTTTTTTTTTTTTTTTTTTTGCTCAATGAAACCTTGTCATCTCTCAACATCGTATATTTGACAAGAGCCGTCTTGCCACTGACATTCTCCATTTCCTCAACACACAGAAAGATATCTTCTCTCCAGATCCGGGAGAAATGTGCTTCTCTGTTCTCATCCTGTGTGTATATTTTTACTATTTCTCAGTTGCAGTCTGGACCATTTGGAATTTTTTCAGAGTATAAAAGTGAAATATGACGCTGAAAAATCTCAATAACATTTCTTACTCTGGGACTCCTTTCAACAGTGTGGTTTTGTTTCACATTTTTATTTTCTGTATTCTAACAGTGAGAGGCACTTACTCGAAGCATAGTCATTCCCATGGTCATTTCCCAAAGCACATGTACTGAATAATACCACTGAGTGATTTTCAGCTCACAATATATTTTTTAACTTTTTTTTTAGTTAGGTAAATCCACCACCGTTACTTTTAAGCACTTCCCAGCATCATTGTCTTCACTAACATCGTCTGTGCGTTCCTGCCCCTTTTTCTCCTACATGGTTTTCACGACCAGTTCACCGGATTCTCCCAAATATTTCATTAAATTATTATAATGCAGAAAGCAGAGTCACCTTTCTTATCGTTACGCTTTCTCAGCAACTGGAGAGATTTGCTTTCTATTTCTTCCTGTATTGTCATTCTACTAACGTTTCACAGTTTCCCCTGAGCAAAATTCTTCTGTGGTAGATTAAATTTGTTCTCAAGCATTTGAAGGTTTTCTATCATTATTACAACAAATTTAACATGAATGTCAAGCAATCATAATAGTAATAAAAATAATTGTTCAGTTCACTTATATCTATACCTCAGATTAATTTCTGTGTGTTTGTCCAGTAGAGTAAATCTTCCATATTCATGATAGAACTGTCATGGTTTCAATAAATTGCAAGAGACCCTGAAAGGCCATGATATGTAATAATTTATCATTTTACTGAGATTCAAAATTGAGTCCCTCCCACTGCAAGGCTGCTGTGTAGAGAAACTCATTCTGCTAAGGGGAGTAGCCAGCCACCCAGCATAAGAGCAATGCTGGATATTATACCTCTTTCACTCTCCCCCTCTTTTCCTTGTTGAGTCACTGTGAATATTTTCACATTAAAAGCCCTGAAAAATCTCAACAAATAAATAAATTTGCTTCATTTTGTTTAATCCAATGTTTCTCAAACTTACCTGAGAACAAACATTTTTCTCATGGTGTACAGTGTACCATGAAACACCAGTTTGGGAAACAGTGGTTTAATACTTAGAGAATGACTATGGTTTAAAAAAAATCATTTAAAAGATAATTATCCCCATTAAACTTCACTTTTACAGAAGACATAGGTGAGGATGTTTCTGAGTTGGGATTTTCCCAAAGGTCTGGAGACTTATCTTGCAGAAGAATACATTCAAAGCACCAGCAAACGTGATTTTTCTCCTTTCTTCACTTCCCATTTCTGTGTCATTTGTTTTCCTTGCCCCATAACTAGTTCACCAATCTTATACTCTGCAGTTTGTTTTATTTTGCTTTATTTATTCATTAACAAACACATCTGTATGCTTGCTGTATACTCGTCTAAGTGCTTTGCTAGTAACTATCCAGGGAACCTAAAACAACCTCATGAAATAGGTCCCATTCCAATTATTCCTCGTTTACAACTCAGAAAGCTATAGTTTCAAATGGTGACAAGCATTCTTGCCTAGATCCTATCTTTTAAGGAAACTGTCACAAATATTTTCTTTCAGTCATATTATTGGTTCTACTATAAACATAAACATATTATGTAAAGAAAACCTTTTTTGTTTTTAATATGCCTTTGCTGCTGCTGCTGCTAAGTCACTTCAGTCGTGTCCGACTCTGTGGGACCCCATAGACGGCAGCCCACCAGGCTCCCCTGTCCCTGGGATTCTCCAGGCAAGAACACTGGAGTGGGTTGCCATTTCCTTCTCCAATGCGTGAAAGTGAATTCGCTCAGTCGTGTCCGACTCTGAGCGACCCCAAGGACTGCAGCCTACCAGGCTCCTCCGTCCATGGGATTTTCCAGGCAAGAGTACTGGAGTGGGCTGCCATTGCCTCTCCAATTTGCCTTTAGTCAACATGAAATATTGAAAGACACTGATCACCTTTCTTAGCTTCCACTGAGACAATTATGTTTTCTACCCTTTTTCAACGTTAATAAGGCATTCTGCTCCTTTGCTTTACTTGTTTATACTAGGCCACTTGTTTACACACGTTGTGTTTCGGGCACTAAGGTAAAGATTTAATTTCTAAGTCCATAAGTGAATTGAATGAAAATTCCCTTCTTTGGGGAGGGAAGGTGATGCAAATTGTATTTTCCTCAGCCAACTTAGTGTGTCAACACCAATGCAGTGGGTACTCTGCTGCTCTGCACTGGACACGCAGAACACGGAAGATTCCAGGCGAGCGTAACATGAGAAAGGACAGTGAAAAGGGAAGGAGACCGTCTAGGGCCATGTAGGAAAAGAATCATGTTCGATACATGCAATGGAGTATTAGCCATGAAAAGGCATGGATTTGAGGCAGTTGAAGCGAGGTGGGTGAACCTAGAGCCTGTCATACAGAGCAAAGCAAGTCAGAAAGAGAAAAACAAAATACGTGATATTGATGCATATACTCGGAATCTAGAGAACTGATAACCTATTTACAGAGAAGAAACGGGGATGCAGACACGGAGAACGGACTTGTGGACACAGGGGCTAAGGAGTGGGCGGGACTAGTTGAGAAAGCGTCATTGACATACATGCCGTCATGTGTAAAACTGATGACGAGCAGGAGGAAGCTGCTGCATAGCACAGCGTGATGACCGCCAAGGCTGAAATGAGGGCGGGAGACCTCAGAGGGCGGGAGTACGTGTATAATCATGGCTGATTCGCACTGTTGTCTGGCAGAGCCCAACACAAGAACTGCCTTACCGGCAATTATCCTCCAATTGGAAAAAAAGGCTCATGCTAGAAAAGATGGTGATTTTGAGAACTTTGTAAATCTATCCAACTTGATACCTGTTTTCTACTATTCCATTTCAGTTTCCCCTAAAGATCTAAGAAATTACTGAAATAGAAGAAGCCTCAGATCAACTGAGTGGACAGACAGGGCTGGCGATAGCTCTGTATTTTTTTATTTTTTAGTTAGCCCTTAGAAGGGCAGAACATACATTTATCTTACCAGTGGCTATCTGCCCACTGTGTAATCAAGTGACCAGCAGACAGTGGTTGTTGTTCTTAGTCACTCAGTCGTGTCCAACTCTTTTCGACCCCATGAACTGTAGCCCACCAGGCTCCTCTGTCCCTGGGATTCTCCAGGCAAGAATACTGGAGTGGGTTGCCATTCCCTTCTCCAGGGGATCTTCCCGACCAAGGAATCAAACCCAGCTCTCCTGCATTGCAGGCGGATTCTTTACCAGCTGAGCCACTTGGGAAGCAGCACACAGTGAGTGCTCAATAACTAATAATTAAAAGAAGAAATCGGAGAAGGCGGCGGCACCCCACTCCAGTACTCTTGCCTGGAAAATCCCATGGACAGAAGAAATGAGGCAGCTCTTTGACCAAACCAACTAGCCAAACTTTTTTTTTTTTTTAATTCAGGGCAGCTGGAGACTTGCTCCATGGGTCAACAAGAAAAGAGGTGTTGCAAAGTCTTGACCCTCTTCTGAAGTCAGTCTGGAGTGGGAGAGCAGGAAGCTTGGGGCGATGCGAATGGGACAGCAGAGCCTCTGGGCCTGGACAAAGAGCAAGAGCCACAAGGTTTTCCTGGCAACTGTCACTCCCCGAGAGACAGGTCTGTCTCTACAACCCCAGGCACACCGCACCTGGAAAGGAGAGTCAGCCCTTTGCATCCCAGAGGCTCTCGAAGCTTGTGAGGTCAGGACTGAGGGACAGTTAAGCGACCAGAAAAGTTCCCACCGCCTACAATTATCCCTGACAAGCTCTGATCCTGTCTAGTCACCTGGTACCTAGTGACCAAAATACCTTCAGACCCAGGGAGACAGATGCTGTATATGGACTGAATAGATACAGCCCACCGAGGGCGCAAGCTGGTGTCACTCACTTCTCTCTTTTGTCCCGTCTTCATTCCTGTCTTTACTGCCTCCCCCGGTTTGTCCCCCACCCCCACCCCCTCCTCCTTTCTCTCTTCCGAGCTCTTACTCCTTTCCCATTAGGTCTGACTGATGCCCTTAAGCTTCCCTTCCTCTGCCTCGGATTGCAGACCACGGCTTTGCCGCTGCCCCAGGCTCTCCCCGGCCCTCGCGCCCTCTCTTCTCCCCGCGCCCTCTCTTCTCCCCGCCTGCGCGTCTGCCCCCCGGAACCCTTCGTCCCCTTCCTCGCATCACTAGGAGCCGCGGGTGTGGATTCCGCGATGCCTCCTTCCCTGCTCTGTCGCCTCGGTGGGGTCCATCGCCAGCTCTCCTGTTGCTCAGAGATGTGGAGGCTGTTGCTAAGAGACCGTGAAACGTCAGTACCTGGCCCTCGAGGAAAAAAAAAAAAAAAAGGAGCGAAAAAGGGAGCAGGGAGGGGAGAGAGAGAGAGAGGGAGGCGGGAGGGAAGGACCTGGCGGCAGCCACCAGCCCCAGCAGCCTCGGCACCGCCGAGTTCCGGTGAGAAGCACCCGGATTCCGTGAACTTTCTTCTAAGCCGCCCGCCTCTCTCGGTTGCCCTTTGAGTAAAGGAAGGGGAGCGGCAGGGGTACCCCAGCGCTGGAAACCCCGGAGGATGCCGCCCCAGGATCCCGGAGCCAGCGAGGAGGAGACGCCGGGGGAGGGGAGCAGCCCGGGAGGCAGTCTGTCCTCCTGAAGCCGCGCGCGGAGAAGCCAGGATGAGGCAGGGGCGCCCGGGTCTGCCGCAGGCGGATGGCTGTGTCCTCGGACCCGAGTAAGTGGGCTCCCGCGGGGTGTGGGGTGCAGGGGAGCTGGGGCTCCGAAAGAAGCGGTCTGGTTACGGGTAGCGGGGTGATCTCCCAGTGGGTGGGATGGAGGCTGCAAGCGTGAGACGAGAGCAGCGCCGGGTGGAGGCTGAGGGGAGGGCACGTGAGGACGGCGGCGGGCAGCACGGGCCCGGGCCAAGGGGCCGGGGGCGGGGGGGCCGGGGCAGGGCTGCCGGGCGTGTCCGCGCTCGGCCTCCCGCCTGCCCGGTGCGGGTGCGGGCGCCCGCTGGGGGCCGAGGGCGGAGCGGGGAGTCCGTGGGAAAGGGAGCTGGGTTAGGGGTGCACCGGGGTGCAAGATAGTGGCGGCTCTGCAGGAGTGCGTGCAGGAGGAGGAAACAGGAGGTGCGAGCGTGGCCACGGCGAAACACGGGGGAGGCCCAGGAGAAGAACGCTCGTGTGCGTGTGTGTGTGTGTGTGTGACTGTGTGTCTGTGTGTGTCTGTGTATGTGTGTGTGACTGTGTCTGAGTGTGTGTGTGTCTGTGTGTGTCTGTTTCTGTGTGTGTGTGTCAGTGTGTGTGTCTGTGTGTCTGTGTCTGTGTGTGTCTGTGTTTGTGTGTGTCTGTGTGTCTGTGTGTGTGAATGTGTCTCTGTGTGTGTTTGTGTGTGTCTGCGTGTGTTTGTGTGTGTCTGCGTGTGTTTGTGTGTGTCTGTCTTTGTGTATGTCTGCGTGTGTCTGTGTGTCTGCGTGTGTGTCTGTGTGTGTGTGTGTGAGAGAGAGAGAGAGAGAGATGTGAGTGCTGAGTGTGGAAAGGGGGTGCAAACAGCCAGAGAGTGTGTGCATTTTTCTTAGAGAGTTGTTCAAAGGTGGGACATTTGCTGCTGATGGGGGCGGGGCCAGGAGACGCAGCAAACGCGCTGCGCGCAGCCCAGAGCCCTGGGCGGGGAGGGGCCGCGGGAGGGCCGCAGGCCCGGTGGGAAGGCAGCGGGCGACCCCGGTGTGAAGGTGGGACGAGGTGCCCACCGCGCAGAGGCGGGACGCAGAGAACAAGGAGACGGGGGTGGGAGGCAACGGGAAGCCGGGACAGAGGACGGGGGACCGGGGGTCACGACCGGCCCCCTGAGTGCTTTCCTTGTCGGCAGAGGGGCGTCTGTCCCCGCCCGCTGAACGCCGAGCCCGCCGGGGACCGTCCGGGACCGTCGCCTGAGCCCCGCTAGTCCTGCGCCTCAGGACGCGGGGCTCCTCCCGCCACAGCAGCCCACAGCCCGGCTCGCCTGGGTCCTCCCCTCCCCAGGGTCCTCGGGAGACACTGAGCCCGCGGACTGAGGTGGCAGAGGCCCCTGGAGACCCCCTTCGCCCCGGGATCCCTCCCCAAGAGGGCCACCCCGCGACCCTCCCAGACTCGAGCCCCCTGCGCCCCTGGGAGAAACGGCCTCTGAGACCCCGAGGGCAGGAGACACAGCAGCAGCCCTGGCCGCGTCGTCGGCCCAGACCTGGGACTGGGCTTCGGCGTCCCGGGACCTGTCAGGCCCCTCGGGAGGCACCCCTTCCCCCACGCCCCTCCCAGCTCTCAGACACGGTCCACGGCGGGGGGCACCCAACAGTCATGGGCGAGAAGGACCCCAAAGGCCGCCAGGGGCCCTTCCCCGACGCGCCGGCAGCTGGTCCCTCCACATCCCTGCGTCCTCCCTTTCTCGAGCTCTGATCATCTCTTCCAACGCTGGGGGACCTCCGCTGGGTGGCGAGGCCCCCTAGTCTCAAAAGGGGACCTCCAGTGGCGCTCACCCAGGGAGCCCTCCGGTGCCCAGAGGCCCCTGGGAGAGGCTTAAGCCATGACCCCCAGGTCCCCCGAGCCCCACCTCCCAGGGCACCAGCGCCCGAGGGAGCAGCTGCCCTTCTGAGCCGCTGACTCTTGATGCCACCGCCAGAGCCCCAGTCCCGATGGGCTCCGTTCAGCACCACTGCTGCCCGCAGCCAAAGATGGGCGATGCCTCGGCCCACCGGCCCTGGCCTAGGCCCCCGCGGCCCGCCCTGCTGCTGGTGCCCCTCCTTGTGGCGGCCGGGGTGATGCCCTCGGACGGCGGCGCCAGCTGCCCGGTGCTCTGCACGTGCCATAACCAGGCGGTGGACTGCAGCGGCCAGCGGCTCTTCTCCGTGCCCCCGGAGCTGCCCGTGGACACGCGCAACCTCAGCCTGGCGCACAATCGCATCGCCGCCGTGCCACCCGGCTTCCTGACATGCTACCGGGAGCTCCGTGTGCTCAGCCTACGCAACAACTCCCTGGTGGAGCTGCCCGCGGGCCTCTTCCTCCACGCCAAGCGCCTGGCACACCTGGACCTGAGCTACAACAACCTCAGCCACGTGCCCGCCGGCATGTTCCAGGCCGCGCACGGCCTCGTGCGCATCGACCTCAGCCACAACCCGGGGCTGCGCCGGGTGCACCCGCGCGCCTTCCAGGGCCTGGCGCAGCTGCGGGACCTCGACCTCAGCTTCGGGGGCCTGGCCTTCCTCAGCCTCGAGGCCCTCGAAGGCCTGCCCGGGCTGGTGACCCTGCAGATCGGCGGCAACCCCTGGGTATGCGGCTGCACCATGGAGCCCCTGCTCAAGTGGCTGCGGAACCGCATCCAGCGTTGCACCGCTGGTAAGGCGGCGGTGGGGGGGGGGGGGGCGGGGGGCGGGGGGGGGGGGGGGGGGCTGCCCACCGAGAGCAAAGGCTCCGCGGGAGAGGGAGGGGCTGGAGACCCCGCCTAGGGAGGATCAGGAGCTGGGCTGGCCTCCTCCGCACTGTCTGTCGAGGATGCCCAAGTCTCTGCTGCGCGTGCCCGGTGCCGGGGACCCTGCTTAATAAAACAGACCCCGCCCTCACCCACCCCCGTGGTACTGATGACCTAGGGCGACAGACAGACAGAAAGTCAGAGCAGCTAATTAGTAACTGACAGTGTTTATGGAGCATCCACCAGGATCCCCGCACTGGGCGGGTGTTACCTCATGGGACCCCACTCTTGTTAGCCCCATTTTACAGGTAAAGAAACTGAGATTTAGAACAATGAAAAGACTTGGCCAGAGACGCTTTTGTGGAAAGTGGCAGAGCCGTGGAGAAAACCTAGGTTTCTGTGATTGCGAAGCTCTGTGCTACTCTACCAGACTGCTCTTTAAGTATGCCGGTTACTAGAAGAAACAGAAGTGGCTCACCCTATTTATTTCAGTACTTACTATCCGCCAGGCCCTATTCTAAGTATATTATGTTTTAACTCATCCCCTGGTGGCTCAGACGGTAAAGAATCCGCCTGCAGTGCTGGAGACTCAAGTTCAATCCCTGGGTCAGGAAGAGCCCCTGGAGAAGGGAATAGTTACCCACTCCAATATTCTGGCCTGGAGAATCCTATAGACAGAGGAGCCTGGTGGACTACCATCCATGGGGCTGCAAAGAGTCAGACACGACTGAGCAACTAACACCTCATACCCAGCTCATCACATCCTCACAAGAACCCTGATGAGAGACACACACAAAGGAACCAAGGCTCAGAGAGGTTCGGAAACTTGCCCAAGGTCCCACAGCTGTTAAGGGTTGGAGTCAGGATTCAAACCCTGGCCGTCTGGCCGTCTATCCTGATGAGGCAGGTTCTAGGCTAACAGGAGGGGTCGGGACTTGAGTTCCGGGCCCACCGAAGGGCCTCTGCAAATTCTGCGAGGTCTGGGCTTGGGGTGGAGGGCTCAGGTCTGAGACGAGACCCTGTTCCGCGGCAGTTTCCGAGCCAGCCTCTATGGGCAGTGGACCGGGGCCTGCAGGAGCCTGAACCACACCGGTCAGCTGCTGGAGCCCTGATACCACCCCATCCCTGTCACCAGCAGAATGGCAGCCCCAGCCCGGTGTTGGTGGGGCGCCCCTAGGGGCTCTCCCAGAAACTGGGCGCCGAGCTGTTCAGAAAGAGCGAGGCTGAATGAGGTGGGGGCAGGGAGGAGGACCGGGTGGGGAGCCCAGGATCGAACTAGTTTGGGTGGGGGGAGAGCTGTGGTCGGGGTTCTCGTGCTCCCGCGGAGCTGCGGGAGGAAGTCCTCTGGGACCAGCTGGGGGCCGGGGCGGGGTGATGGTGAGGGGAGGCGGCCGGCGGCCTGGAGCAGCCCCCTGCTAACCCAGCCTCTGCAGGCTGCGCCTCCTTCCTCTCTCCCGCACGCACTAAGGACAGAAAGGTCCTGCTGGGTTCCTCCTCACGGAGGGGCTCCTTGTGTCCTGGGGGCCCCGAGGTCTCCGCTGCCTTTCGGGGAAGCGCAGGGCCCCAGCGAGCGGGAGAGGGGTCCCAGGTCCCGTCGGGGAAGCCTCGTGTCCGTGCAAACAAGGAACCACGCTCCAGGGAGGCCACGTGGCTGGCCGCGGGCCGCAGCCAGAAACGCCCGCTTCGTGTTCAGCGGAACAGGCTTTTCCGGTATCTCTAGGATAATCTCTTGGGGGCAGAGAACTTGCGAGTGTAGGAAGGCCAAGGCGGCCCTCTCGCTTGGTCTTTTCTGCCCCCTCCTCCCCTTTTCTTGATGGGATTCCTATTCCTGTCCCTCCATTCTGGACAAATCCCCACACACCGGGCTGTAGGACCCCCTTGGGACATAAATCAGGTTCAAGGCTGGTCCCTGAATTAACCAGAGGGCTTTGTCAGCCCGCACGCTCCTGTGCTGCCCTCTTGAGGGCTCTGCCAACCGCCCTCAGGGTTCCCACACCCCCCAGCCTCACGATGGACCGCCACCACCCCACTCATGCCTGCGAGAGACTTTGGGGTTCAGCATCTTCCGGTTCCAAGATGATGATGTCTTGATGGTCAACCCCAGGCACCATCTTGTCCTCCGCGGGGTCTGGGCTACTGTGCACTCAGCCTACAGGGGCGCCTGAGCCCTGGGGCTGGGGGGAGGTTCATCCTTCTGAACCTAACTTTCCGTTTCTAAGAATCCATTTCTCAGAATCATGTTCATCCACTTCTCAAGAGAGTCGATTTCAGTCCAGCATTTTATTCTTTTCCCTCAAAAACTGCAGAATGAATACACAGCATTTATGTACCAAATAGCTTTAAAAGCTCCTTCACATTGACTCTCTTAGACATTGAGCTTCAGTGATCCACTTCTTACATATCGCCCCTCTTCATAAGAGCCAGAAAGGCAAAAAGAATTGCCCCAGGTGAGCATTTGATTGGTATCTGTCCCCTGAGCAAGGAATACCTGGCTTCAAGGCAGAACTGCTACCCACCTGCCACTCTCCCTTCCAAGGCAGAGTAGCGTGGAACCACTCACAACCACGTGCAAATGCGTGATGGATGTTGTTGCTCAGTCACTAAGTCGTGTCTGACTCTTTCGACCCCAGGGACTGTAGCCCACCAGGCCCCTCTGTCCTGGGATCTCCAGGCAAGAAGACTGGAGTGGGTTGCCATTTTCTTCTCCAGGGGATCTTCCCGACCCAGGGATGGAACCATCAAGGAAGCCCAAGGAGAGATAAGAGGGGATTTGAATCCAGGCTGGTCATTTCATACTCAACCCTACATTCCTGTGAACCTGGAAGAGTCACATGGGGTCATAAAAAGACACCCGGCTTTGGACTGCCCAGTGTCATTCATTCTCAGATTCAATGGACAAAGGTTACTTGCGCATTCACATGGACAGGCCCCTGCTCTAATGCTAAGGGTACTACAGAGAGTAGTGCTTACATTCAAAGGGAGCAGACAGATAACAAACTGGGCGATGGTGATCAGTGCAGTTCAGTCACTCAGCTGTGTCCGACTCTTTGCGATCCCATGAATCGCAGAACGCCAGGCCTCCCTGTCCATCACCAACTCCCAGAGGTCACTCAGACTCACGTCCATTGAGTCAGTGATGCCATCCAGCCATCTCATCCTCTGTCGTCCCCTTCTCCTCCTGCCCCCAATCTCTCCCAGCATCACAGTCTTTTCCAATGAGTCAACTCTTCGCATGAGGTGGCCAAAGGACTAGAGTTTCAGCTTTAGCATCATTCCTTCCAAAGAAATCCCAGGGCTGATCTCCTTCAGAATGGACTAGTTGGATCTCCTTGCAACCCAAGGGATTCTCAAGAGTCTTCTCCAACACCACAGTTCAAAAGCATCAATTCTTCGGCACTCAGCCTTCTTCACAGTCCAACTCTCACATCCATACATGACCACAGGAAAAACCATAGCCTTGACTAGACGGACCTTAGTCGGTAAAGTAATGTCTCTGCTTTTGAATATACTATCTAGGTTGGGTCATAACTTTTCTTCCAAGGAGTAAATATCTTTTAATTTCATGGCTGCAGTCACCATCTGCAGTGATTTTGGAGCCCAAAAACATAAACTGACACTGTTTCCACTGTTTCCCCATCTATTTCCCATGAAGTGATGGGACCAGATGCCATGATCTTCGTTTTCTCAATGTTGAGCTTTAAGCCAACTTTTTCTCTCTCCACTTTCACTTTCATCAAGAGGCTTTTTAGTTCCTCTTCACTTTCTGCCATAAGGGTGGTGTCATCTGCATATCTGAGGTTATTGATATTTCTCCTGGCAATCTTGATTCCAGCTTGTGCTTCTTCCAGCCCAGCGTTTCTCATGATGTACTCTGCATATAAGTTCAATAAGCAGGGTGACAATATACAGCCTTGACGTACTCCCTTTCCTATTTGGAACCAGTCTGTTGTTTCATGTCCAGTTCTAACTGTTGCCTCCAGACCTGCATATAGGTTTTGTACACTGGAAAAAATAATAAGCAGAGCAGCTAAGATAGAGGATGCTCAGAGGAAGGTGAAGTGGGGTTGCTACGTTATACAGAATCATAAAGGAAGCCTTCACGGATAAGCTGATATTTGAGCAAAGTCCCAGAGGAAGTGAGGAACGGAGCTATGCAGAGATTAGGACAGGAAGAACCCCCTCCTGAGGGGACGAGGGGACAATGCAAAGCCTCCTCATGCTGAAAGGGGTCAAGCTCAGGTGAAGGCAGAAGTGAACTTGGATGGAGCGGAGCAAACCAGGAGGAGCAGAGAAGGGACGGGGAAGGTCCTTGTGGGAAGAAGAAGCCGGGGAGGGTTTCAAGCAGACAGTGACCTGGCAGGCTTCACTCGTGTTTTTCTTTCCTTTATATTGACGTATACTTGACGTACAATATTACGCATGTTAGGAGACCCGGGTTCGATCCCTGGGCCGGGAAGATCCCCCTGGAAAGGGAATGATTTCTCCACGCCTGTATTCTTGCCTGGGTGAAAATCTCATGAGCAGAGAAACCTGGTGGGCTACAGTCCATGGGGTTGCAAAGAGTTGGACACGACTGAGCGACTGACACTTTCTCAAACTCCCTAACTATCCCTCCTCACCCCGTGCACCCCCAGGGTCTCCATCAATTCATTCTCTAAGTCTGTGAGTCTGTTTCCGTTTTGTAAGTTCATTTGCAAGTTGTTTTTGTTTTTTTTTTAAGGTTCTGCGATGTCATATAATATTTCTCTTTCTCTGTTTAACTTAGACTTCCCTCGGGTTGACAGTCTCTAGGTAGGGCTTCACGTTTAAAAGGACCATGTCAGCGTGGAGATGGTTGAAGGGCGGAAGCCTGGAGACTGGTTGGGAGGTTATTGTGAGAGGCGGATAATGTTGAAATCCCCGCAAAGCCTCAGATGTGCCTCTAGCAGGGAGTGCTGGACTTGAGGCAAATTACTAAAGTCTCCAAGCAGTCATCGCCACCTCTATAGAGATATTCAGTAGGTCGAAAAATCCTTGCCCTGAGGGTTGTTGAGGGTGCTAAAGAAGGTGAGTGAAACTTGAGGCAGCAGAAGTAACTCAGTAAAATCCCAGGGTTGGGGGCTCTCCCCTCCCGCCCTCCCTTCCAGGGCCTCAGCCCCCGCCCCACCCCCGTCTCTGTGTTGCAGACTCTCAGCTGGCTGAGTGCAGAGGGCCCCCGGAAGTCGAGGGCGCCCCCCTCTTCTCGCTCACGGAGGAGAGCTTCAAGGCCTGCCACCTGACCCTGACCCTGGACGATTACCTCTTCATCGCCTTTGTGGGTTTCGTGGTCTCCATCGCATCCGTGGCCACCAACTTCCTCCTGGGCATCACTGCCAACTGCTGCCACCGCTGGAGCAAGGCCAGCGAAGAGGAGGAGATCTGACGCGGGCGCCCGGCGCCCCTCCACGCCGCCCACCACCGCTCCACACCACCCACCGCCACGGCCAGCAGACACCTTCCCCAGCCACCCGCTGCAGCTCCCGGTCACCTCCATCGCGGCTCAGGCAGGGTCACGAAGCCATCTTTGTGTGAACGTCTCGGGGGAGCCAGGGGCTGTGCTAGGAACATCGGCGGCCAGCTGGATCAGACCTCCACCCTGGCCCCGAAGGCCCTGACCTCCAACAGAGGAGCGAGAAGCCGAAACTCTTCCCTTCGAGGCGTTTTGGCAGCACATCGAGTGATGGAGGCCCGGAGGACGGGTCGTCTACTGTCGAGAAAATCCGAGAGCATTACAAGAACGGAGGTGATGTGTGAAGTGCCTCATCAGAAGGAACATCTGCTTTGTCCGTAGACAAAGGAGGGCAGACACTGGCCAACGACACGCGTGGCGTGTGGACAGTGACGGCGATCAGACAGAGCGGGAGCAGGACGGGACCAGAACTTTCCCCCCGACGCTCTTGGCCACCAGGTGAGACCCCGTCCCACTGACCACCCTCGCCTCAGCCTACATGGCCAGCTGTCACCCATGCCCAGCTGTCGCCCGCAGACGAGCAGGTCCAGGCAGTGACCCCCTGCAGCACCCTTCCCCTCCCCCACCTCCTGCCTGGCACTGGAGCGTGGGCTTCTGAAGAGGGAGGCAGGAGTCCTGGCACCCTGGGACTCTTCACCCTGTGACTCTCCCTGTGCCCACACCAAGGGGCCCCTCCAGGACAGTGCACCCCGCGATGCAGCCCTGCAGCGTGACCCCGAGGCCTAATGGAGACGGCCACCACAGTCGTGACCGCAGGAGGGTTCGATCCTCCCTCGAAGCCACAGGCCCATTTCAGCAAGAGGATGAGAGAGCTGTTCACTGCCCAGCACCTGCCGGAGTCAGGCACAGTGAAGGGCTCTCTCCAGAGACAATTCCCATTCACACACACAACAGTCTGCTGAGGTAAGCATCATCGTGCCCATTTTACAGATGAAGAAACCAAGGTTCAGACAGGTTAACTCATATGCTACTTAACAAGCAAAATAAAACCCCAGTAAAACTCCATCACAATGTCCTCTAACCTTCTCTAAGTTCAAATTCCGATTGGATGAAGCTCCCAGAAAGGACCCGGCACTCTCCTGGGGCACTTGTGTGTCCGTCAACTCATTGATTTCAATTCTCCCAGCAACACTGCCTAGTGAGTGTTATTATTCCCATTTTACAGAAGATTCAGTTGGAGCGGGTTGAGTCTCTTACCCCAGGTTACTCTAGAAGGAAGGGGCTAGGCAGCTCCACTCAGGGTGCCCTGTCTAACCGGTCAGTCAAACATCAAGGGATCACGTGCAAAGCACAGTTAGCAACTCATCTTCCTCGTCGTCTGTCTCTTCGTGGTCGGTCTCATCATTGCGATCATGAGCTTTCCCATATTTGTTCAGCGCGGGACAGTTTGTGAAGTGCTTTGGTATCATTCTCCTTGACTTTTCACGACCCTGGGTGGGAGGCAAACCACAAACATCCTTGCACCTATTTTATAGATGGAAAAATAGACTCCAGAGCAGGTACGACTTGTCTGCGTGGCAGGGTGGCAACTCAACTCCATCTCGGTCCGCTTTCCAGGGCTTTCCTGGATGCTTGAGGAAGAAAGGGCCTGAGGGGGCTCGGCAGGGGGGCCCTTGAACTCACAGCCAGCCGTCAAGGTCCCTGGTCAATCGGCTAAATAAAGGGCAGTGACATCCTGCGGGTTAGAGGTACTCGCATCAGGTCAAATCGTAGAAGACACTTGATTTGCAAAGTGTCAACGACACATCGGAGCTGGCGGCCGTGGTGGCAGTCGTGCAAAAGACCAGACCTCTGGGAAATGGAAGAGAAAGCTATGTTCCCCCATCCTGCCTACGCCTTTCTGTCTGTGTTGCAAGAGATACAGAGTCAACAGGAAGCAGTCCCCTCTGCAGGATAGGGGTCCCCTCTAGGACCCAGTCCCACAAGCTGGCAAGATGGGCACAGATGAGATTAAATCGGGGACTTTCTACCGTGCCCTCGGCTCCAGTAAACTCGCCTCACCCATCCTCCTGGCAGGGCGCAAAGGAATGGAGGAGAATGACAGAGCGTCTTCCAAGAAGTCTTCCCCAACTCCTGCCTGCCTGAGCTCATCAACCAAGAGTGCCCGACACTTTGCTGGAACTGGGGTGCCTGACCCTTGTCTCTTCTGCGTCTCACGTACGACGTCTAGGCCAGAACTCTGCTCCTTGACGATGGAAGCAGGACCGCCCCCACCCTCTTCCGCTGTGTCCAGGGGCCGGCAGACCAGGGTCACTCTCTGCAAGTCCAGCCAACAACAAAAAGAGTATTTGGGGAAGAACTGTTAGAAATAACAGTCCTAACACAGTTAAACCTCCCACAGAGGGGCACCATATACATCTATCAAAATGTCTTAGAGACTCTGGTTTGCTGAAATATAGTTAAGATATTTTAAGACAGGATTTTTTTTTTTTAACGTAGGACTAGACCAAACAAGCCAACCCTTGAGATCAAATGTTCTAATAATACTCTTTAGTCCCCATTGATGGCAAACCTTTCTGAATAGGATACAGGCTTTTAAAGAATAGATGCTTCTCCAGCTACTAAAAGGTCCCCAGTTAATAAATCGCGATGTAGAATGCAGTTAGCTTCCCTGTGGCCGTGGAATCCCCTGCTTCTCTCTTGCCCCTCACCACCATCATCTTGAACAGGCTCTCAAATCAAGCCTCTAGAGGAAGCTTCTGGAAATAATCTAGCAGCCCTGGTTGGCATTGTTCCCACAGCCCTGCTGCCCAAGGACCCTCGATGTGGCTCCCCCAAGGCCTCACTCGGTTTTGTCCAGGCTGGTTAACGTGTGAGCCTGGGGGTATCTCTGAGTCCGTGTGTCTGTGCGTGGGTTTCCGTGGTTGCTGGTGTCTCCTGATACGGCTCCCGTCTCTCTGGAGCCTGAGTTCAGTTCTCTGACTGGTCTACTCAGCAGGCTGTTTACTGTACGGCTTACTACATACAGTAAGATGGAGTCCCTTCAGGCTAGGGGTAGGAATAGCCGCTCAGAAAACGAGTATGTAACTGAGACAGCCTAATGACATCCTGCCTGCCTCCCTACCACTCAGAGAGCTGTCCTTATCACAGAAGATAACGGGCACGCCGGGTCTGAGGATAGCAAAGCTTAGCTACCCAAAAGGGCTACGATGGTCAAGGTCCGGGCCAAGAAAATTGTTCTTTAGAAAAGACACCACTTCTGTGCACACCCGATGAAAAACCCTCATCTGTATCTCCATCCCCACAGGGATTCCCAGGAAACCCTTGTCGATGAAGGTCCCCTACCTGCTAGGGGCTTCCCAGAGGGCTCAGTCGTAAAGAATCCGCCTGCCGATGCAGGAGGCACAGGTTTGATCCCTGGGTGGGGAAGATCCCCTGGAGAATGAAATGGCAATCCACTCCAGCCTCCTTGCCTGAGAAATCCCATAGACAGAGGAGCCTGGTGAGCTGCAGCCCAGGGGGTCTCAAAGAGTTGGACATGACTGAGTGACTGAGCACAGCGCACGTTGCTATAGTTTAGTGGCTCCTTTTGAGCAACTTGGTGTATGGAATGTGAACAGACCAGGACAGCTGCTTCTCCATCGGGGAGACCTAGGGCCCCGTTTTCCCTAGAGATGTCTTTGCTTGTATCACTCTGACATCGGTTCCAGCTCTGAAACGGTACCGGGAGACATGCTTGTCCATTCCTCCAAAGAACATCTTCCCGAAGCTGGAGAAGCTCATCTGTTCTCCCCAGCTCCAGAAGGAGGCAGCAAGGGAGGGGAGGAGGCAGGCTGCAAGGCCCTTTGCCGAGCACCCTCGAGTTTCCTGCAGCACACTGGCTGGAGAGTTCTGGAACCAGGGAGCTCTCTCTCGACGGCAGAGGGCTATAGTCTGGGGGCGGGACGGTTAGGGCGGGGCAGGGAGTGGGGCGATGCCAACCTTTGTATGGAGATGATTTTATAACCATGCACTTTTGTAACTGGGGAGGATTTTTCATACACGTACATTAATAATAAAGAGTGTATAGTTTAACAAATTTTCTAAAGAGTCGTGGAGAGGAGGAAGCGGGATGGAGGCAGGCAGAGAAAGAGGGAGAGAAAAAGGAGGAGGAATCAAGCGAATGTGCCAAAATATACACACCAAGGGTCCATGGGGAGGGAGTGGATGGAATAATTAGGAGAGGTGCCAGCCATGGGGGTTCCATGTGGGAGTAGATGGAACCTCACAGAAGCATATTTCTCCCAGGCAGAAAAGAATACACTTGCGTCTGTATGCACACACCCACTACGTGTAGGCATATTTTGGTGCCTGGAATTATACAAAGAAGAGAGCATATGTCTTATATGTGTTGGTGTTTGCAGCTTGGGTCATCTGCAAAGCATGCCAAGGCAAGTGGGTGTGCCTGTCTAGTTAGCATCACTAAGGAGCGTGTGCTTGGGAGATGGTCCATGCCAGCCACGTGGACATGATGCCGCCAGCTCAGACCCACGAGTAAACCGGGCACCTACACGCACAGCATAGCGGGTGGATGAGGCCCTCACTGGTGCAGCTTCAATCTCTGTTCTCATAGGTTAATGTATTTTTTTTTTAAGGAAGGGATTGGGGACTTCCTTGGTGGCTCAGATGGTAAAGAATCTGCCTGCAATACAGGAGACCTGGGTTCGATCCCTGGGTCAGGAAGATCTCCTGGAGAAGGGAATGGCAACCCACTCCAGTATTCTTGCCTGGAGAATCCCATGAACAGAGGAGCCCTATGGGCTACAGTCCATGTGGTCGCAAAGAGTCAGACACGACTGAGCGACTAACACTTCCACTTGGTCCAGTGGTTAAGAATCTGCCTTGTAATGCAGGAGACACAGGTTCAATCCCTGGTCCAGGAACTAAGATCCCGGATGCCTCAGGGCAACTAAACTCACATGCCACAACAAAGACCCAGCACAGCCAAAATAAATCATTAAAAATTTAAAAAGGAAAGATTTTTAAACCTACTGCGTCTTGCAAGTCTTGCCTACACATCATTAGGAATGAGATGGTTGGACAGTGTACCTTGGGAACAGAGACAGGAAAAGAAGGAGCAAAGTCGACTTCTGTAGGTATGAAGGCAGCCGTGGCTATCCTGGTGCTCCAGGGAGGAAGTGGCTCTCAGCCAGAAGTGGTTCTTTCCACCAATGCACGTCCTAATCTCCCTCTAGTCCTCCCACCCCAGTTGCCCCAGAGTACAGACAAACATTGCGCGTGCAGCATAAAGCCGCTGGAGGGAGCGCACTGACTCAGAGCACTCAGATGGAAGGAACAGACGAGGCCCCAGCCAGTGTTTCCAGGAGTCTTCTGGAGAAGGGCAACGTCTTTCTCTTAAAGTAAGGACTGAAGGACTTCCCTGGCAGTTCCCGGGGTCAAGACTCTGCGCTTCCAATGCAGGGAGTGCAGGTTCGATCCCTGACTGGGGAGCTAAGATACCACAGGGCATGTGGCATGGCCAAAAAAAAAAGACTTAAAAGACACTGTATTGAACAAGTACAAGATCAAAACTCAGGGCCGTGAAATGAGCGGATATCTCAGAAGGCCAGACCTTGTCTGTCTCACTCAGTGCTGTCTATCCCTAGCGCCTTGCAATTTAGGATGATGAGGATAGTGATGAAACATTGACCATGAGATATGACCAGATCCTGTGCTGAGCACAACACTTGAATTAATGGGCTTAATTCTCACCACAACCCGAGACAGGTCTTCATTATACCCATTTCCTGATGAGGAAACTGAGGCCCAGACAGATTACACAGCGAGTAAGTAGCAGTTCCCAATTTAGTTTAGACCCTCAATAATGTTCATACCTGGGGACTCCCTGACTTCAGTGGACAAGAACAATATACGGCATTGAGAAAATCCACTCTCACTCAGAAGTCAGCGTTTAGTTACAAAGACCCTCTGTAAATACTCGGTGCAAAAAAAAATTGGAAGGCAGTGACACCAATGCGTATCCTGTATGTTTCGTTCTGCACAAATTAGATTACTTCATTGGTCAAGGTAGGCTCGTGACCACAGGTGATCCCAAAACCTCGGTAGGATAAAGGTGTGTTTGCTGGGCTCTCTCACATCGTAAAGGCTTATATCCTGCTCATGTCACACACCAAAGCGTGTCAAAGGCTCTGCTCCACGTGGTTGTTCAAGGACCTTGAAGCCAAAGAGCCCTCCACACTGACTTATCTGCAGTGTGGAGGCCTCAAGGGTTGTGGGGGCAAAACTGTAGGCACCGTCCATAAATTCAAGTCCTGTTCGCTGGCAGGCAGAATGCAGTGCCTTGTCTCCGTTTAACTTCGAGGGACTACTGTTTACTGCGTAAATAATCATAAAGCCAAAGCAGCAGAGTTTGGTAAACAGCACCCGTCTCTAACACCACCCGCCCCACCGATCAGCAAACACCAGCTCCAGCCTTCCCTTCACACTTACCTGTCCAGCCCAAAGCTCAAGATGGCCAGTGGCGTGCGAGTTCCCTGCTGGCCCAGTGGTTAGGGTTCCAGGTTTTCACTGCCTTGGCCCAGGTTCAATCCCCGGCTGGGGCCGGGGGCTGAGATGCCGCAAACTCCGGGGCACAGCCAAAAAAGGAGGGAAAAAAATACGCTCGTGATGCAGTATGCTCTGAGCGGTCTCCTTGTGGCCCAGTGATCTACGAGCTAAAAAGGGTACTCGGCACCCACTACTCACCACACATGCCCAGTACACAGTCGTGGCACAGGGACAGAGTGACAGCAAACAAATTCCTTGCTTGGAAAGAAGTTCCCTCAGTCGTATCTGACGTTTTCCTACCCCATGAACTGTAGCCTGTCCGTGGGATTCTCCAGGCAAGGATGCTAGAGTGGACAGACATTCTCTTCTTCGGGGACCTTCCCAACCCAGGAACCGAACCTGGGTCTCCTGCACTGCAGGCGGATGCTTTACCATCCGAGCCACCAGGGAAGCCGTTGACAAAAACGGGTGAAAATACAAACACACAGTGATTGTGGCCCATAGCAGGTCTGGACTCCCGAGGGGAGAGCGTTACGAGGGCCTCAGGTCACGTTCCTTCATGCGACCTTGATTCTACTTTCTGGTGGAAACTCCTCTCTGGGCTGCTCTCTGCAGCCTCTGACCCTTCCCTCTTGGAGGGGCTCCCTTTCCCATTATCCATCCTGGCCGTGCCCAAAGTGGATTCTGGGGAGCCTGCACACTTTAGGGGTTGCCATCTTCTGTCTCCTGCTGGTGCAAGGATGCTGGCCTGAAGCTTGCTTTAGGTCTCAATATTCAGCAGCTTTTTAAATCCAGGTTCACCGTGTCTTAGTAATTCACCTTCCTGAAAAAGCTGACAGACTTTTGTTCTATATGCTTCTGAAAAGAGCAGGATCCTACAGTCCCAGCCATTCAATCCTAAAGGAGATCAGTTCTGGGTGTTCACCGGAAGGACTGATGCTGAAGCTGAAACTCCAGTCCTTTGGCCACCTGATGGGAAGAGCTGACGCACTGGAAAAGACCCTGATGCTGGGAAAGATTGAGGACAGGAGGAGAAGGGGATGACAGAGGATGAGATGGCTGGATGGCATCACCAACTCGATGGACGTGGGTTTGGGTAAACTCCAGGAGTTGGTGATGGACAGGAAGGCCTGGCGTGCTTGCGGTTCATGGGGTCGCAAAGAGTCGGACAGGACTGAGCGACTGAACTGAACTGAAGTCCTTCCCCGCGACACACACACCAAGCCCCTGCCATGCACTCTGCCTGCCTTTGGTCTGTGGAAATCTGTAGCCGAAGAATAGGTTTAATCAGCGAAGTGAGAAAAACGCAGAGACAAAGGGACACTGTCAAAGGAGGCCAAATAAAAACCGCACGGTCGTTAAGCATAGTCAAGGCCCGCTAGCTCCTTCTCAAGGGCTATACACAACACTCTGAGCCGTGTCCTACGAACTGCCTCATAGATACGGAAACTCCCACCAGGTGGAGAAGCGAACTGCAAGATGACCAGGCTGTAGGCTTGACATGAGCTGCCACAGTTCCAAGAACTGGCCTCAAGAAATGGAAACAAACTGACCTTGGAACTGAAGCTTAACGACCCCTAAAAGAATCCATGGCAGGAACTAACACAGTACTGTAGAGCAGAGATCCTCCAACTAAAAGTAAATAGAAGTTTTTAAAATAATTAGGGTGACGCTGGTCAGACTGCCGATGACCAGTTTCAACATGACTCTCAGAGCTGACTGTGCTGTTTCGGCATGAAGCCCCTGCCTCAGCCTACAGAAGCCCCTGCCCCTGATTGTCAGTGGGGGTGATCAGCCTTTGGAGGGGAGTCCACCCTTCCCCGCAGTTTGCTGGCATCCAAAACAGAGCGAACTTTCCTTCCCACAAACCTGGCCTCTATCGGCTCTTGAGCAGCTGGACCCCACTTTCGATTACACTTCCACAAAGCTTCCTGTTCCAGCACACACACAAAGTTCTTTCCTCAAAAGTGTTTTTAAGCCTAGCCTATTCCTTGCTTTCTTTTCCCAGGTGTCTCCTCTCTTAATGGCAACCTTGCAACTATCTGAAACAATAGATGAGAAGTCACATTCGTTTTCTATATTTGTTTCCACTTGGCTAAGTTGTCTTCACGGAAAACTTTTAATGGGCCTTGTTGCTCAAGGCCCTTTCTGGTTTTATCTCTTATGGTGTAGATCCAGAAACAGTCGAATATTTTAATGCTCCAATTATTTTTATTTCTTCTCTGTTCCTTTTCATTGCTACTTTCAAACTGCTCTGAAATTAATTAAATCATTAGAAAAACGGATTAGGATCAATAGGGGCTGAGATGGAAAGTGTGTGGAGCACTCAAACAGTAATGCAGCACGAGCTTTGTTAAGGAAACGAACCTCCTCGTGGAAAACGATCGCTGTGATGAAAGGCAAAGACACAGGACACAGAGCCCCAAGCTACAGAGTCAGTGCGCGGCATTCAGGTTTCAGAATGATCTCCACTGGACCACCGCGGCAGGGACCGGCTCGCCAGTAGAAGGATGAGAGAGACTGATGAGAAAGAGTCACTGCTCATGGATGGTGATTAAGAGGCTATTTGGGAGCAAATGGGAATTTGCTGTATGACTCAGGGAACCCAAACCCGGCTCAGGAACAGCCTAGTGGGGTGGGAGGGGGGACACGGGTCAACCTGTGGCTGATTCATGCTGATGCTTGGTAGAAACCAACACAGTACTGCAAAGCAATTATCCTTCTGTTAAAAAATAAACAATATTTTTTTTAAAAAAAAAAGGAGACTATTTGAGGAGAAAATATTGGCTGTATTGTGTCACGGGTCACTCCCTCCAACCCACTCACCATGGAGGGCAGGGATGATAGAGAAAGACACCCCTGTGAGAGGCTTATAAGACAGAGAATATTACTGTGTTCCCCTCAGCTTCACACAGCGCTCATGGAACGATTTGGAAGAACATCACCAGGACCTCTAGAAAAATGACACTAAGGTAGCTGATTTTTTTAATATAAAATGGAAGATTCTTCTTCTGTAGCTGAGCCGGGATTCAAAAGAGATTCCTATCCCTGTAATGAAAGGCCAAAGCTATGGGGACTTTCCTGGCAGTTAGTCCCGGCGGTTAGGACTCCGCACTTCCAGGGCAGGGGCTGCGGGTTTGACCCCTGGTCAGGAAGCTGAGACACCGCTCGCCACGCTACGCAGTCAAAAAAAGCAAAAGCCAAAGCTATGGAAACGGCTCATATAAGAAGTTAGAGTTCCCTATAAAGGAGCAGCTTCTGCCTCCACTCATGCAAAATGCCACATAACAGGCACATGTCAAGTGCTGGGTACGTGACGGTGAGAAGGTAAAGTCTCTGCCCCGGTCGCTTGCTTTCTCTGAAGGAGGGGGAGTTGGTGGGGATGGGAGACGGAGCTTAGACCAAACCACAAGCAGTAAATAGTTCCAGACAGTGAGGAGTGCTGCACAGAACACCCAGCCCGAAGAGGGGCAGGCTGAAGAGGGACGCCCAGATCCGGTGGGTCCACACGAAGGGCAAGCACCACGGGAGGCCACTGCAGGGTTCTGAGCAAAGGAACGGCATAGCTGGATGACATTTCTCAAGGTCAGGTCAAACACTGCATGGAAAGTGTTCCAAAGGTGGAGAAGCGTGCACGCTGGGACCCCAGGGAGGGGGCTTCTGTGTAGTTCAGATGGAAGGTGTTTGAAAGAGGCACCAGCGTTGATGGTGAGTACGGAGACAAATGGAGGCTGTGGTCTGGAGGCACGGTCAGTGGGACTTGCTGCTGCGTTAGATGTAACGAAAGAAAACCAGAGATGAAGGGGGACGACCCTTTTCCTTTGCAGCCATAACCATGTTGCGCGCCCGCTGTCACTCCAGTCGTGTCCGACTCTTTGCAACCCTATGGGCCATAGCCCGCAGGCGCCTCTGTCCACGGGAGTCTCCGGGCAAGGATACTGGAGTGGGTTGCCATGCCCTCCTCCAGCGGATCTTTCCCACCCAGGGATCAAAGCCGCATCTCTTACGTAAGTCTTCTGTATTAGCAGCGGGTTCTTTACTACTAGTGCCACCTGGGAGGCCCTACAGCAAGGCTTAGCCAGACCCAAGGAGCAGAAAGGCTGCCTTCATTCTATGAGAGAAAAAAAGAGTCCCAGCAGACAGCTAACAGTTCGTACATTAGAAGAGAGAAAGAGGAAGCAGATATACAAACAGATTCACAATGTCAGGAAATGGCTCAAATCTGAAAACCAAGAGACAAGGGCAGAAAAATATGAACACACGTTACATACCGTTTCAAATACCCCGTATCGCTCTGAGCATCCCAGTGGGCCCTAAACAGAGCCGTGCGCTTCAGGCGCCAAAGCCCAGATAATCAGCCGCATCTTCAGAGGACAGATAGACTTTCATCCACAGTGACATGCTGGAGGCCGAGCGTCGACCCAGGATGGTTCCCTAGAAGGAAAGCCTGAGACTCCCCCTGCTGCAGACAAAGCAGCAAATTCAGGAAACGACTTACATGGGAGATGAGCCCAAATACGTCTGAAATGGGGATGCCACATGGGACCATGGGATTTTTAATGGGAACGAACAGCTTGTACTCATTTCAGCCAAGGAGTGAAAGCCGATGACGACGAAGCTGGGCCTCTCAGGGTGATGCGCCGCTGTGGACGTTCCTAAACACTGCCGACTCGGTACGTTTACGCCGTACCACACGCCACACCAAGCACTTTACCCTCCTGTGTCATCGCTGTCTCATGGAGACAGAGCCACTCTTGAGAAACGCAAAGCGTGATGAAGAGCACAGACGTGGGAGCCTGGAATCAAATCCCAGTGCCGTCCCTTACCAGCCGGGTGAACTTGGGCAAGTGACATCCTCTCCTCATGTCTGAAGTTCCCTGTTGATCTGAAAGACAATGGGAGCCACTCCATAGGGTCCCTGAGAGAGTGAGAGGTCAGATATGTGCGGTGCTTAGCACAGGGCCTGGCACAGAGTGATACTCAATCAGTGACGATGCCTGTGAACTACGTTATGGTTCCTGATCAGTCACTAAGTCGTGTCCAACTCTTTGCAACCCCATGGACCGCAGCACGCCGGGCTCCTCTGTCCTCCACTATCTCCTGGAGTTGGCTCAGATTCATGTCCACTGGGTTGATGGTGCCATCCCACCATCTCATCCTCTGCTACCCACTTCTTTTGCCTTCAACCTTTCTCAGCATCAGGGTCCTCTCCAGTGAGTCAGCTCTTCACATCCGGTGGCCAAAATGTTGCAGCTTCAGCCACAGTCCTTCCAGTGAACAATCAGGGTTGACTTCCTTTAGGATGGACTGGTTTGATATTCTTGCAGTCCATGAAAGGGCTGAACTACTAGCTTGCCACTCACAAGGAAAGAACTGGACACTGAGAGATGCTAAGTCACTTATCTAACATCACACAGTAGAAACGAGACAAAGCCAGGGTTTTAATCCGCATCTGGCCTCCAGACTCAGTGCGCTTAACCACTGTCCTATACCAGACAATTCACGGTGGCCAGCTGTGACAGCTTGTCTCCAAACAGGAGACCCAGTGAACCACACCTTGGAGCGGTCCACCCCCACAGGGAGTCTGTGCCTGTCCTGTGACATAATTTAGCTGAAGGAAGGTAGCAGAAGTGATGCCAGTTCCAGACCCTTAAGAGGGTCTGGCAGCTTCTCCCTTCACACTCCTGGGAGCCCTGAGCTCCTGTGAACTGTCTGCTCCACAGCAAGACAACTGTCCAGTGAAGCCATGTTGGGGACAAGGAGCAGACCCATTAGACTGAGTCAGCTCTAATGCCTTGTAGCCGCTCTCAACAAGCCAGAACTTAACCCTGAAATGCCTCAAGGTTAAGAAATCAAAACCTAAGGACCGTCAATCACAACCAACTAGGTTTTCTCAAATATGGCAACTGCTTAAGCTTTAACCAATCAAATCATTTCCCTGCTTTCTTTCCACATCCTCTCTACAAATGTCTTGGCCCTAGTTTCAGTGGGTGGAGCACTCCTAACCACTTCTGGTTAGAAAGTGTGGGCCTGCCCGATTAGAATGGATTTTTTGCTCAAATACACTCAGAATTTTTAATATGCCTCAGTTTATCTTTTAACACAAGTAATTTTTTAAGCCTCTATGTTTGGGACTATTTGTTATACAACAATGGGCTTCCTCGAAGGCTCAGCAGTAAAGCATCTGCCTGTGATGCAGAAAACATAGGAGACGTGGGTTCGATCCCTAGGTCAGGAAGATCCCCCAGAGGAGTTAATGGCAACCCGCTCCAGCATTCTCCCCTGAAAAGTCCCATGGACAGAGGCACTTGGAAAGCACAGTCCAAAGAGTCACAAAGAGTTGGGCACAACTGAGAGAGTGGGCCAGTGAGTGAGTCACACAATAATGTAGAACTGAGACACCAGGCCAGGAGGAAAAGCCTGATTGGGGAAAAAACATGTCAGCAACACGATGCTGAGATCCAGAGTGACCAGCACATCCGGAAGCAAGATACGGAAAGGGGCAGGGCCCGCGGTCCAGGGTCTAAGCAACCAAAGCTCAAGCCCGGCCACCGCCACGACTAACTACACGAGTTACTCAGTACTGCCCGGACCCATTCCCTCCTCTGTATAATACGTATATCTCACAGCGTGGTAGTGATTCAAAGATCTAAGCCCTATTAGTGACGCTAGAATAGTGTCTGACATAGGGAAGAAAAAGCCACTAAAAATTAGCAACTGCTATTTTTATTATTTTAAAAAAGAGCATAATTATTCTAGATGCCAGTAAATTGACCAATGCGAGGCACAGATGGATCCCTCAGTTCTCGTCTCTAACTTTCCCAAGAATAACACCACTTTGTATCATTGTGCTTTGGAAAATGCCAGTGCACAATATTTTAAGAGTCTGACAAGGACAACAAAAATAAATAAAAAAGAGAAGCTTACGACCCATCTCAGTGGCCTCAAAGAGCATTGACATCCAAGCTATTACTGCAAAATAAGATTGTTAGAGAAACTTACAATGGCAACAAGTTTTTTGTTTGTTTGTTTGTTTGTTTTCCCAGCTGAAAAGTAATTTACAATTCGGACACAAGGTGGTATGTGACTGCTTCCAGGCAAAGAAGTTTAAAACCTATCCCCCTTCATCAGAGCAGAATAATACTTAGCTTTCAGAAAAAAACACAGCAAGCAGAGGAACCACAGAGGCAGAGTAGAGTGCGCTGCACAATCACCATTTGCTGAACAAGAAAAGGGAGATGCCGAGTCCGTCTCAGAAATACAGGCAGCGTCTCCCTCTGCATAGCCCGGGAGCTCACCTCGGTGCTCTGTGAGGACCCAGATGGGTGGCGTTGGGGGTGGGGATGTCCGCGAGGAAAGGGATATGTGTATACCTAAAGCCGATTCACTTCATTGTACAGCAGAAACTAACATGACCCTGTAAAGCAATTATACTCAATAAAAATACAATTTTTTAAATTGAAAATCCAATTACTGAGTCTAGCATCTCTGAAAACACATAAAGAAAAAAAACAAGAAAGAAAAGTGATTTGATAAGTCGCTTAGTCATGTCCGACTCTCTGTGACCCCGTGAACTGTAGTCCCCCGGGCTCCTCTGTGGAACTGAATTCTCCGGGCAAGAATACTGGAGCGGGTGGCCTTGCCCGCCTCCAGGGGATCTTCCCAACCCGCGGATCAAACCCACTCACTGGCAGGCAAGTTATTTACCACTAGCACCACCTGGGAAGCCTAAAAGCAAATGTTAAATCAACGGAAAAGCCCGTAAAGTGAGAACGAGACATTCCAAAAGACATCAGACTTCAGGGGACAAGAGCCACTTGGAACACTCAGAAGACATCCGTCTGGACAGAAGAGGACCCACTAAGTCCTCACTTTGACATCTTGAATATCGGAAAGGGACAAAAAGAAACAAGCCAGAATTGTTATGTATCTTTTAACGAAAGTAATTTAATACCAGCACAGACTTGAGGACTATCGCCAGACCTCTGGCAAGGCGGAGCGGGCCACTGAGACTCGAACCTGCTCGATGTCCTGCATCGCTTCATCTGAGACATTTCTGTTGCTCAGTCACTAAATCGTGCAGCTCCTTTTCTACCCCACAGACCGGAGCCTGCCAGGCTCCTGTGTCCGTGGGATTCTCCAGGCAGGAACACTGGAGTGGATTGCCATTTCCTGCTTTGGCAGGCAGATTTTTTACCACTGAGCCATCAGGGAAACCCTCAGAGACGTTTACCTTGCTTTGGTACAGACCCACTCCCTCCATCATTTTTGATACGTGGATTTCTGGATCACACGAACCCTTTCTCATGACTAGAGTCTTGGGATTCTGCAGCCCAGAGTTGGTAAAACCAAGGATACAGCCCGCTCTCTAAATCCCTCCTTAAGAAACGTATTGATTTCTGTCTGAAAGTGCTACAGGTTCCTCAAGAAGCCTGGTAATTATAGAAGGCAGCTGTGGTGAAGTGGAAGAAACCCCAGGGCTGTAATTCAAGAGTCTTATTCACTCAACAAACACTTGCTGAGGCCCCGGGGTAAGCAAGGCCACGTTAGGTACAAGATAGAATATACAAGTGGTGCTCAATCATATCCAACTCTTTGCACCCCACAGACTGTAGCCCACTAAGCTCTTGGCCATGGAATTTTCCAGGCGTGAATATTGGAGTTGGTTGCCATTTCCTACTCCTGGAGATCTTCTTTGACTCAGGGATCAAACCCTTGTCTCTTGTACCTGTTGCAATGATAGGCAGACTCTTTACCATTAGTGCAACTGGGAAGCCCCCACAAAAAGAAGGACTAAAGATCAAAGGCACCAGGACCTCTGCTTTCCATGTCACCACCACGCCTAGCACAGGACTGGCGTCTAGCAGCTCTCCAAAAGATGTGTGTTGAACCACGTTAATCTTGCCACTAATCAATTTCCCTCTTCAGGCTTCAGATACCACCTCTTTTTTTTTTTTTTTTTTTCAGTGACTTAGAGCCACACTTCTCAAACTTCAATGGGCAAACCCATTCCCCGGGGATCTTGCTAAGGCTCAGACTCTATCAGCAGGCGTGGCAGAACCTAGGAGCTGCCTTTCCAGCAAGCCTCCTACACCGTTTGGTCCACGGACCACACTTCGAGTAGCAAGGAGTGAGATGATCTCTCGGGGAGAGATTCTGGCTACCACTCTACCCTTTTGAAGTGTGGAAAACACTAGAGACTCTAAGTGTGGAAGGAAGTGGAAGAGGAGCAAAGTGAGCTGGGCGTGGTTCTGGGCTGGATCCAGGTTAGTGGAAGCTTCTCCCCGAAGCCGGCAGGAAAGGCTCACTCTTTTGTTGCAGTGCACAAACAAAGCTTTCAGGGTCTGTAAAAAGCATCAGGAATCATCTTGCTGGCTCGGAAGGCTCTATCTCTTAATGATTCTTCCTGTTTTTCTCAGCCTGATCCAAGAGAATGAGAAAACAACCCCAGTGAAGGTCAGCAGAGGTCAGGGAGGTCCCTGGAGAGGCTGCTTTCAGCCCACACGTGGGGAGAGAAGGCAGCTGGAGGCCCTACCCCAGCCCTGCCGGGTTCTAGCCTGACTCCTTGCTAACCCAGCCCTATGCCAGAGTGTCAGGGGGACAGGGGACCCGGGATGGGGAGCCCTGCTCCAAGTCAGCGCCGCTCAAATCCACACTCATTACAACTGCTGGGTGTGCCAGTGGGCCAGACGCCCCAGAGGACACACAGCATCAAGAGAGTCAGGGCCTGCTAGGAGCGCTTGTCTGTAAGGGGAGGAAGGTATCCGCGGAAGACAGACTGCAACGCAGAATGTCACCAAGGACACGCCAAAGAGACCCACAGGTGGTACAGAGATTCAAAGAGCTGCGATCCCAATTGCAAATATGCAGCCTCCTTTTCTCAAAAGAGAGAGAGAGAATCCCAGCATTTTGGCCCACGCACAAACATTTCCGGAATGATCGCTTACATCTGGGCTCAGCAGAGTGTTTGATAACATCTGTCAGGCCCTGTCACAGCATTCGATTTTAAACACCAAGGTCCCATTCTGCTCCGTGTTACGTGGCAGCCTGGATGGGAGGGGCGTCTGGGGGCGGAATGGATACATGTACATGTCTGGCCGAGTCCCTTTGCATTTCACTTGAAATTTAAAGAAATGTGAGAGGTGTTGCCTTAAAGGCATCAAGGGAAATATCATGAAGGGGGCATTTGAAACCTGAAGGTGGGTGTGGGGATCCTCAAGACGGAAATGAGAATATTCCAAATCAGGGGAAAACAGGAGAGAGGGCACAAAGGGAGATTTTAACGCACGTTCAGGGTGGAATCCAGCGTGACTAGAGCTCATGGGAAAACGAGAGGCTGAAAGCCAAGGGAGGAGTCTCATCACTAAGGCCTGTCTCTCTTTCCCCTCATAGAGTCTGATAGCAGCCCACGTACACGCACAGTTACCCGGCCAACTTTTAGGACTCTACCTGTAAAGCGTGATACTACATGCATATGTACAACGGAATATTACTTAGCCATAAAAAGGGATGCACTTGAGTCATTTCTAATGAGGTGGGTGATCCTAGAGCCTGTTGGGCAGAGTGAGGTCAGTCAGAAAGAGGAAAACAAATATTGTGCATTAACGCATATATGTGGGATCCAGAAAGGTGGTTCGGAAGAACCTGTTTGCAGGGCAAGCAACGGGGACGCAGAGGGAACAGACGTGCGGGTGCTGTGAGGGAAGGAGAAGGTGGGATGAATCCAAGAGTAGCATGGAAACATGCACGTCGCCACGTGTAAAACACAGCCTGTGGGATTTGCTGTAAGACACAGGGAGCTCAAACCCTTGCTCCCTGACAACCTAGAGGGCTGGGATGGGCTGGGAGGTGGGAGAGAGGTTCAGGAGGGAGGGGACGTGTGTATACCTACAGCCCATTCATGCTGATGAATGCTTCTGCCATAGCAGAAACCAGTCTGATACTGTAAAGCAATTATCCTCCCATTAAAAACAAACTTCTGAAAAATGGCACCACAATGATCCCCAGCAATTCACTGGTCCAACCGTTTTTAACTGAACCCTTAACAAATGTGGAGCCGCCATAGCTCAGTTGGTAAAGAATCCGCCTGCAATGCAGGAGACCCCAGTTCGAGTCCTGGGTCAGGGAGATCCCCTAGAGAAGGGATAGGCTACCCGCTCCAGTATTCTGGCCTGGAGAATCCCATGAACTGTATAGTCCATGGGGTCACAAAGAGTCGGACAGTACTGAGCGACTTTCAGTTTCACTTAATATATGTGAAGCACCTTCCCAGGGACTAGAAATGCCACAGAGGGATAAACCAGACACATCCCTGAGAGCTGGACAGACAACAGGTAACACGCGGTGGTAGGAAGAACACAGGACTGAAATCAGAATCACCTTGGCCGTAAACCCTAGCTGTGCGTTAAGCATGAACGATTTCCCATCTCTGGGCCTTGGCGTCCACCTCCCTGCCGGGGGAGATTATACTTATCGCCCAGGATTGTTGTGGAAACGAACGTTCGGGAAGGAACGCCCCGTTGCATCGGGCACACTGCAGGCATTCATTACCGGTTTGTTCTGTCTTGGGTCGCGCAGAGAGGCGCTGATTTCCAGGGCCTCACACTCCACCCCGGCAGTTCGGAGACTCTGCGGCTCCTGTCACTGTGCCCAGCCCCAGGGCCCTGGCATGTCCCAGCGAGGGGGACTCTCCCCAGCCCTGGGCAAGAAGTTCTCCGCTCCCCCCCCCCGCCGCCAACCCCGAGGGTGGCCTGAGATGAGGCCGGTGGTTCAGGCAGCCGTTAATCAGGATGCCTCCGCGGCCGCTCCAGGCGCCAGCAGGCCGCCCAGCTGCCCTGTGGGCATCCTCGCTGCTCCACCGACCTGTTGCCATGGCAGTAACCCCCAGAGACAGCCAGGACTGGCCAGAGCTGAAGAAGAAGGTTCTGTTCCTCTGATTTAATCTGCCTCGATTTCGGTTGATGTCAGGCTCCCAGAGTGAGAAATCACAGCAGAATTTAAATTGACTGAACACTCCTTTTCAACCCTGAACCATCTATTAAGTGCTTTCCACCCGCGATCTCATTCCATACTCACGATGACACTGTGAAGTGGGGATTCCCAGCCTCACTTAGCAAAACCGGAACCTGGGGTTCAGAGACGTGAGCACCGATGTCACGCAGGTAGTCAGTGAAGCCAGGACACGGCTGTGCCCCCCTGCACCCCCCAGCCCAGGGTTGCATGATTCCAGAGCCTCTCCAAGCTTCCCCAGAGCCAAGGCCATCATCCCCCTGGCCTGAACATTCCTGCAGCTCAAGGAGGCAGCTGCAGAGAACAGAGCCCCCGGGTCCTTCTGAGACCCCGAGGAGTCCTCAGACACAAAGTCAGATGACTCTGGCCACACACTACTTAGGCAGCTGCCCAAAGACGTGTTGGGGAATTTCCTAATGCGAGCACAATTTCAAATAGCCTACTTTTCTATTAAAAAAATTTTTTTGAAACTTCCAGTATTTTGGCCTCCACACCAACACGTCTCCAGAATGGTCTCTTACCTCTGGACTCAGCACAGTATTGGGTAATATCTGTCAGACCCTGTCACAACATTCGATTCTAAACGCCAAGGTTCATCTCTGCTCAGTGTCGTGGGCAGCCTGGATCGGAGGGGAGTCTGGGGGAGAGTGGATACGTGCATATGTCCAGCTGAGTCCCTTTGCTGTCCCCCTGAAACTCACAGCATTATCAATCAGCTGCGCGTGCTGTGCTTGGTAAGTCATTCAGTCGTGTCCAACTCTTTGTGACCCTACAGACTGTAGCCCGCCAGGCTCCTCTGCCCACGGGATTCTCCAGACAAGAATACTGGAGTGGGTTGCCATGCCCTCCTCCAGGGGATCTTCGCAACCCAGAGATGGAACCTGCATCTCTTAAATCTCCTGCATTGGCAGGTGGGTTCTTTCCCACTAGCGCCACCTGGGAAGCCCATCAATCAGCTAGCCTCCAATATAAAATAAAAAAAGGAAAAAATAAAAAATAATTAAAATAACAACAACAAAAACACCCACCAAGGTCCTTATATTCAGGCACAGGGGGAATACCTTCCACTTTCTGGTTTCAGCTGCCAGGCTCCACCCCACTGGAGACGCACATCTGGGTTACCTGGGGATTCAGGCTTCTCCCTAACTTCAGATGCTGGAAAACTCACCGAAAGAACAGGGTGGCTCTCCCTCCTTGCCACCCCTCCTCTCTCGCATGCCTGCTGACCTACTAGTCCCAACACTGGGAACCCACGACATGGGGAAGTCCAGCCGGTCTCAGTGGCCCTGGACATCTGGATCCTCTAACCCCAGGCCATGGCTGAGACGGGAGCCAAGCAGGCAAGGGGGCTGGGATAGAGGCTGGAGGGACTTCTGCCAAGCGGTCGACCTCCTGAACAAACACTTGTCCCACTCTCTAGGGGTCAGCAGAGCTGTGTTTATGTATGCCTAGACCAGTCCGTTAATTAACTAACTCCCCAGGTGGTCTCTGGCCCCTAAAGCCTTCACCCCTTGGGGCTTGGGTTTCCTTATCTATAAAATCTAAGAATTCAATGAGTTGATTTTTTGTTTTTGCTTTTAATTATTATTGGAGCAGAGTTGCTTTACACTGTTGTGTTAGTCTCTGCTGAACAGCAAAGTGAAGGTATACATATCTCCCCACTCTCTTGGATTTCCTTCCCATTTAGGGCAACACGGAACGCCGAGTAGGGTTCTCGGTGCTGCACAGAAGGTTCTCGCTAGTGGCCTGTTCTATGCAAGCATCGGTGGTGTATGTGTGTAGATCTCAGCCTCCCAATTCATCTCACTGCCCGCTTTCCTCCTCAGTATCCACACGCTCGTTCTCTATGCCTGTGTCTCTTTCTCTGCTTTGTAAATGGATGAGTTGATTTCCAAGGCTGCTTCTTGCTCTGGCGCTTTCTGATGCCAGGATCTACCTTGAAAGAGCAGGAGAGACAGCGCTGGCTCCACTCCACGGGCCTGGGCAACGCTCCCCCCCCCCCGCCCCGAGCCTGGGGTTCCTCAAGCTGACATGCCCTCTCCCTCACGGCCTGCATGCATTCCAGCAAATTCCAGACCCAACACCTGCTCACCACCACCTCCACCAATCAGGCCTCTGTGATCTGCTGCAATAACCTCTGAGCAGAGGGGTCCAGCTACAGCGGGCGCCTCCTCCACCCGCCCGTTCTCCTCCAGGCCTCCAGGACGATGTCACTTCAGAACACCCTGGTGTTCCAGGGCTTAGGACCCCACGCTCTCAGTGCTGAGGGCCTGGGTTCAATCCCTGGTTAGAGAACTAAGACTCCACAAGCTGCATGGTGCAGCAAGAAAAAAAGAGAGAGAGAGGGTGATGTTTCTTTTCAAAACACAAACCCTATTAGCATCCCGCTGATAAGCCTCCCCACTGCTCTTAGGATAAAGAAGAAAACCCCAGCCAACCCTTCAGCATCCTGTCACTCAACCTCCCCTTCTCCCCCGCAGGCACCAGCCACCTGGCCTCCTTTCTGCTCCCTAATGGACAAAGTTCCCTAACCCTGGAGGCTTTGTTCCCGCCAGGCCTTTGTCTAGAATCCAATCTGCGCCTGCCAGGCCTTTGTCTAGAATCCGATCTGTGCCCGCTCTAACTCACCCCATCCTTCAGTGAGCACATTCCTTCTCCTCCTTTAGGTCTCACCTCCATGCACCCCCACTCAGGAGTCCACCCAGGAACGTGCCAGGCTAACTCAGAGGGCCTGCTCAGACTCCCCCACGAGACCACACCCTTCCCTGCACAGCATTCGGTGATGAGACTATCTGTCTTCTCCCCCCGCCCTGCCCTGCAGTCTCCACTCAGTAAGGATTCTCACTGGGGCAGACAGAGCTGGGAGTTCTACCCTTAGGCAGCCCCTGGGGTGGGAGGCAGAGGGGTGCCATCCCTTCCAGCAATCCCTGGCAGGGACCAGGCTGTCAGCTCTGATCTAAATCTCTGGGGATCCCAGAGAGACATCCTGCTGACTGCTGGAAAACTCTCCCCAAGGCCAGCTCGCGACCTCAAGTCAGCTGTGGGCTAGGCTCAGAGTTCGTGCCAGGAGAGGGTGCAAAGGCGTTCCCACCAGAGACCTCCGCTGCTGGCAGCCCTCCCGGCAGTGGGCCTCTTCTGAGCGTCAGCCAGCATCTGGGAGGGAGCCGGAGCTGGTGTTGTAAAGGCAAGATGACCAGTGGATTCCTGGCTCTCTGGAATGTCTTCAGTCCCTTCCCTGCTCCCCACATCCTTCTACCAACTGACTCACACGGATCATTCAAATGTGAATGCTGCCTCCTCCTCCAGGAAGCCTTCCTTGGTTGAACTAATGACCTCATGTCTGTACCTGTGTTCCCCCCACCCCAGCCAGCCCCGGCATCCCTCTGGCATGGTACTCAGAATACTACACAGAAAGTAAGTGTCTCCCCACCTGGCTGAAGGCTGCCTGAAAGAAGTGACATCACCAAACCCAGTGCCCAGAACCCAGCGACTTCTTAGAAAAACGGTCATTGTATCAATGAGGAAAATGCGTCCCTGAGAGGAAGAGTGACGTGCCCCCAAGGCCACATGACATGTCACTCACCAGCAGAGCCAAGCATCCAACCCAGGTCTCTAACCACAAGCTGTCACCCTCTTTCCCTGCTGCTTCCCCGTCGTCCTGCGAATGGCCAGTGTTCATGACTCTGGGGACCAAGGACACTCCAAAGACTCGGGAGGAGATCATCCTGAAGGCAGGACCCCTGGGGTGTCCCCAGGGGAGACAGTCCCCACTCAGGCCTGAAGTTCGTGGAGAATCCAGCCTCAGATCCAGCAAAGCCATGGGCACGTGGCGGCAAACCATCCCTCCTCTGCAAGCAGAAAAGCCGTCCTCCAGGACAGAGTCTGTGGTCCTCCCTCCAGCCCCTGTCCTGGAGCAGATGCTTTCTAAGAACCAGCCAGAATTTACCAAGCCTGCTATCGCACTCCATCAGGCACCCCCAGATCTTAAGCTTCCCGAGGGCGGGGACACCTATGCTACCTATGGATTGCGGAATACATTATCTGCAAGGGCCTCTCAGATTCACCTGGCTGCATCTATTTACATACACATCTGAGAAGTGGAATCCAAATGGGGTAAAGCCACACTCCCCGGTCACTGGGCAAAGAAGGCCTGACAGAGCTGGGGTCTGAGCCGCCCCCCAGCTGTGTCCCACACGGATCCCCAGTGCCCAGGACTCCAGCTCCACAAGCAGCCTCCTTGACTCTCCTCCAGGCCTGAGAGCAGAGACGGGCCCTGCGAAGTGTGAAAATGAAGTGAAGTCGCTCACTTGGGTCTGACTCTTTGTGACCCCACCAACTCCAGCCTGCCAGGCTCCTCTGTCCATGGAATTCTCCAGGCAAGACTCCTTGAGTGGGTAACCTATCCCTTCTTCAGGGGGTCTTCCCGACCCAGGAATCGAACTGGGGTCTCCTGCATTGCAGGCAGATGCTTTACCAGCTGAACCGCAGAGTTTGTTCATTGACGGGAGGGGACCCGCCAAGACTCACACGGCAAATCCGATCACGTCACTTTCCCTGCTTAAAAGGCTTTAGTGGTTTCCTGCTACCCTGCGGACACGTCCCTCCTTCTTGCTGTGGCCGCCCTCGAAGCCCCAGGTCCCTGCTTTCTCTCCTGCCGCAGACCACGGTTGGCAGAGCGCCGGTCCGTCCTGGCTCAGCCCTCCTCCGCGGTCCTCACAAGCTCAGGGCAGCTCCCGCCTCCTTGGCCAACCAACCCCTGCGGGTCCTTCAGGCCCGTCCAGTCTTCCTCCACCCCAAAGCCTTCCCTGGGGCTCTCACAACCCCTGCCCACCCCCAGGCGCCCTGAACTCCATTGTGATCAGAACCCTATTGTGATCACTACCCGTGCTCACCATCTCGACACTCCATCCGACCCCGGGCGCCCTGAACTCCATTATGATCGCTACACGTGCTCACCATCTCAACACTCCATCCGACCCCCAGGCGCGCCGGGACAGTATCTGTGTCCACCGTCCCCGTATTGCTGTCTCCACAGGCAGGCTTTGTCCTCAGCACTCACAAGGCTGCCCTGAATATCGGTGCTTTGACTGGCAGGTGGGGACCCCTCCCCTCCGCCCAGCCGATTCCCTGGCTAGTGGTCGCGGACCGCAGGGCTGCGGCAGCTGAGGTCGAGGCACTAGGGAGGGGTGGCGGGCGGGAGGGGCTCCCAGGGAAAGTGCTCAGAGTCTCACCCGGGGTGGTGGGGGCACCCCAGGGGAGCGCCCCTCCGGAGCGCTGCTGTTCCCGCCCCAGGGGAGCGCCCCTCCGGGAGCGCTGCTGTTCCCGCATCCGCCCGCTACCGTCCAGGATGCGTGGGGAAGGGGAAGTGCTCCTCTCCCTCTGACCCCCGGGGGCTGCTTCCTGAGCTTCCTTCAGGCTCGGGGAGCGAAGGGCAGACGCGGGCAGTGGGGCTGCCACACGCTGCCGCCCCCAGACACACATCCTGCCTCTCCCGGCAGGATGTTATTGCAGAGCCTTGCGCCGTGATTGCCAGGAGATGGGCTTTCCTGAGCTCGTTAAGGGACTGCGCTCCTTTCTCGGGGCCAGCCCCCCTTTTCCTGTGGCCCCCCCCCGGGAGCAGAGAGGGAAAGGGGCCCTGGGGCAGCTCCCTGTGGACTGAGGCTGAAGACCATGATCCCTGAGGGCAGCGGGCCCCACCCCAGCGGCTCTGGGCACCGGGCAGTGCTTAGCACCGACCACCACTGTCTCCTTCAACCCTCAAGATAATCCCGGAAGACAAATGTCACCACTACCCTCGGTTTCACAGCCGGGTGACCTGGGGCTCCAAGAGGTTAACTGACACACTCCAAGGCACATGGCAAGAAGGCGATAGGTCAGGGATCCAGGGCTGCCTGACTCCGGCTCCCAGCCTCCCACACCACCCTCTTCGCTGCCATCCAGCCCACCAGCAGGTTTTCATCCCGTGTGAGTGACGAGCGGCAGGGAGCGGAGGGCAGAGGCCTCCCCGGGGCCAGCATTTCCCTCAAGGGAGTCCAGGGGTCCCAGCATCTCCCCTCATCTCTGAGAAAGAACTAGAGCTCACTCGGGGTAAGGAGACAGCTCCCATCTTGTTAGCCAAATTTAAGCCCCTCACCACCGTGGACGAGGCAGAAGAGGGTGAAGGCAGTCAGAAACTCTCAGCGGTGACAGTGGTCTCTCCTGGGTGATGCTTTATGGAAAGAACAGCAATGTGGCAGCCAGGACAGACTGTGGCTTGGTCTGTGTCTTGCTGATTCTGCTACGAACTGAGTGATCCCAGGGTCCTGCACCTTCCAGGGCCTTCTTTCCCTGACCTGGGAAGTGGGATAACTCTCCCCACTGGCAACCCACTCCAGTATTCCTGCCTGGAAAATCCCATGGACTTGGGAACCTGGTGGGCCACAGGCCATGGGGTCGTAAAGAGTTGGACAGGACTGAGGGGCTGAACGAAAACAGACCCCCACCACCCAGGGTGCCATAAAAATACAGGATTCCATGGGCATAGAAGTACCTTAGAGCTCTGTTTCTGTTAAGTGGATATTTTTTCCTTCTCTCTGTCTGTGTGAGAACCCAGAGTAACAACTCTGGGGCCCGAAACTGGGTTCAAACCTCAGTCCTGCTGGTTTTGAGCTTTATGACCAGAGATGAGTGTTGTAAGGACTCTACGCCTCTGTCCCCCCCCCCAACCTATTTTTTGATGTGGACCATTTTTAAAGTCTTTATCGAGTTTGTTACAACACTGCTTTGGGTTTTCAGCCACGTGCGTGTGGGGTCTTAGCGCCCTCACCAGGTTCCAAACCCACACCCCCTGCGTTGGAAGGCGACATCTTAACCACTGGACCACAGGGAAGTCCCGAAGCCACTATTTCTAGACAAAAAAAAAGAGAGAGAGAACAGTAATACCTGCCTCATAGATTTGTAGGGAAGATTCGACACACGGACATCCAAACACTGAGCACGGTGCCTGAGCTCGAGCTCCCAGTAAATGGCAGCTGCTGTTTTATGAAGAATGATGATTATTATTTCTGCTACTGCTTCTCTTATTCTGCTGAAGTCGCAGTCTAACAACACAGTGCCCGGAGGAAAGGAGGTGGCCGGGTCCCCCCGGTCAACAGCAAGGAGACCTGCTGAGTCCCCACCGCCAGCCACACAGAGCCACAGAAGATGAAAGGACAGAACCAGACGGACACAGACGGACGGAGGGAGAGCGAGAGGAGCACAGCAGGTCCGAGGGACAGAACCAGACGGGCACAGACGGACGGAGGGAGAGCGAGAGGAGCGCAGCAGGTCCGAGTGGAGTGGAGACGCGGTGGGAAGAGCAGGTTGGCCTGCACGGCCCTCCTGCTCTGCGTCTATGGGGTGCTAATCTGAAGGCGGGGACACCACCCAGGGCGCTGTCGTGCACTGGGCCACGCGGAGATGCTGGGAGGTAGGGACTGCCAGGATTCCCAGTTCCCAAAGCCAGAAATTGACTTTGAGAGGTTTGGTGACTTGCCCAAGGTCACATAGCTAATGGCATGATTCAAACCCCCAAATGACTGCCAAGCCCACTTGCTTTAACTCTCAGAGGGGAGTCCAGGAGCCACCACTCAGCGGCTGAGTGGCGTTCTTCCTGTCTCTCGTCTACATTGGTTTCTCCCAAACCAGCACGACCGTAAGACTCACCTGACATGCTGTGCTTTTTCACACAGACCCCTGAGGCCTGTGAGTCTAAATCCCAAGGAAGTTTCCTAGAAATCTGTTCTAAAAAAAAAAAAAAAGTCATTCCCTGGCGGTCTAGTGGTTAGAACTCCACACTTCAACTAACGAGGGTCCAGGTTCAATCCCTGGTCAGGGAACTAAGATCCTGCAAGCAGTGCAGTACAGCCCCCCTCAAAAAAATATATTTTTAAGTAAAAATAGATAAACTTTAAAAGTCAATGTCATGGTATAAACATTGGTAAGGGGATTGTTTGAAAGAAAAACAAATTCACATGATTCTTATAACGAGGTACGTTTGGAGGTCAGAGGACCAGGGCTGTCTACCCACAAGAATCCCTTGGAGAACTTTTGAAAACAATCTCGATGTCAAGCCCGATTCTAGACGACTAACTCTTGAGTCTTGGGGGGCCAGGTATCACAATATTCGTAAGTTCCCAGGCGATTCTAAGGGGCAGCCAGAGGGGGGAACCCTAACTCTGGGCCAGTGCCATCCCAAAGAACTTTCTGGAATGTTGGAAGTGTCTTGTCTCTGCGTTGTCGAATCTAATAGGGCTTCGCCATGTGTGACCGTTAGGAACTTGAAATATGCCTGGTGTGGCTAAAGAGCCAAAATATTAATTCTATTTCATTTTCAGTGATGTCCATTTAAATTTGAGTCACCGCATGCAGATAGTGTCTGCCTGGCTGGGCATGCGGCTCTAGACCTGGGCGGGCCCACTGACCTCTGGGTGACAAGAAAGACTGCAGAATGAAAATAAGAAGGGTCCTCTCCACTTCCGGAAAGGAGGCAGGGGTCCTCCCCGAGACATCGCTTGGGAGGTCAAAATGCTTCTCATGGGATCCAAGACAGTCCTAGGGGTCTGTCCCGCCGGGTAACTTTCCCACCTCAGCCCCTCGCTTGGCTCCCCTGCAGGAAGAAAAGAGCCGCCTCCAGGCTTCTAAGGAGAGCCCTTGAAGTTGCAGGAAGAGCCAGGGGCTGGGCCGAGGAGGTTAGCTTCTATTTTAAAGAACCTTTTCCTCTCTGGAATTGGCTTCATCCTCCAACGGCGAGGATGGGGCAAAGGCTAAGACTGACATTGTATTGCTGAACGTGAAATGGCCTCTGAGGTCACCTGGCAGCTGGTGGGCACGTCCTGACAGCCGGCTCTTAATCACACTCCCCCCAGCCCATGGGGGTGGAAGGAGAGGGCGGCGGGAGGGCGTCCAGCTGTCCGCGATCACCAGGTGACCCTCCAGCCCCCTCCCTCCACACCCACTTCCCTGTGCCCTGTGCTGGTGGATATGTGCGAGCTCAGCGGACACCCAGACGGGCAGGCAACGCAGACCCACAGGAAGCTCCGCGGGGTTTCTTTCTTGTCCGTGATGAGCTCACTCCTGGATGACGAGCTGTGATTTCCAAATGTTTTCGTACAGTCGCCAGACCTATCAGTTGTCTCTCCCCTGGGAGCAGTCAGCGGGTCTTGCCAGGGGTCAGCTTACTCCAGCTCCATCAGGAGGATGGGACCTCCAGACCTCAGTCTGGGGTCGAGGAGGTTAGATGTGGGACAGTGGAGGAAGGAGCTGGGTCTGGGCAGTTCACCTGTATTTTTTTTTAAGAGCTGTGTCATCTTATTTGGGTAGTTATTAGTAAGCCAGCATAAAAATGGTGTGAGAAGATGCAGAATCTACATTAAAATCTGGACTGCTTTTATTATTATTATTTTTTTAATTGGTGTATAATTGCTCCACAAGGCAGTTCACCTTTAAAATGGGGACGTTAATATCCACTTCCTGAAATGACTGGAAAAACAAAGCCAGGAGATGATTTGTAATTAAAAGTGACCAGCAGAGAGCAGGTACCCAAGTATCTTCAGTGGGAGCTTCCCTAACCCCTAGGGCTGCCCAGGTGGCTCATCGATAAAGAACCCACCTGCCAGTGCAGGAGGTGTGGGTTCAATCCCCGGTCCCAGAAGATCCCCTGGAGAAGGAAATGGCAACCTACTCCAGCATTCTTGCCTGGAAAATGCCACGTACAGAGGAGCCTGGCAGGCTACAGTCCATGGGGTCCTAAAAACAAAAATCCCTAAGCCCTACTCCTTAGGATTTCTTTTACGTTTTCTTTTCTTTTTTCTTGGCCATGCCACAAGGCTTCCAGGATCTTAGTTCCCTGACGAGGGATTGAACCTGGGCCCTGGCCATGAAAGCTCTGAGTCCTAACCACTGGACCACCAGGGAATTCCCAGGATTTCTTTATCTTCACCCTACCCTTTCCCGTTAGAGAGGGAGACCCCGGGTTCAATTCCTGGGTTGGAATGATCCACTGGAGAAGGGATAGGCTACCCACTCCAGTATTCTTGGGCTTCCCTTGTGGCTCAGCTAGCAAAGAACCCAACTGCATGCAGGAGACCTGGCTTCGACCCCTGGGTCGGGAAGATCCCCTGAAGAAGGGAAAGGCTACCCACTCCAGTCTTCTGGCCTGGAGAACTCCAGGGACTGTATAATCCGTGGGGTTGCAAAGAGTCAGACATGGCTGAGCGACTTTCACTATACTTTCCCTAAATTTCCTCTTAATAATTGCAGTGCCCTAGGCTGTGACTTCTAAACCCTGCAGATTTTTTAGCCTAAGAAAATTCCCCAAATACCCTGACAAGACCCAAGTCCCAGTGGGCCACACATGGTAGGATTCCCCTCCAGGACTCAGCCAGCCCTCCCAGCTCTAGTTCCTCTTCAAATCTTTAGCTCAGTGTAATGAACACTTGCTGGGTTTCCCCAGGACGGTGGCTGAGCATCTGTGCACAGAACAGGGTGCGTCGCCAGCCCCCAAATTAGCAAGGCACACATCTCCAAGGCTCCTCCAAGCCGTGTCCTGACCAGTAGTTCTTACGAGCTTCAGGACAACCCTCTGGAAAAAAAAAAAAAGAAAACTGTTATTATAATCTCTGTTTTCCAGATGAGGAAACTGAGGTGCAGAGAGTTGAAATGTCTCACTCAAGTTCCCAGATGGTAGCTGCAGAGCCAACCCTCAAACTCATATTAGTTTTTACTTCAAATGATATTTTGCATGCCAAGCACTAACAACAAGAACTGAAATAACGATTGGTATTGCGTGTTCAGTCAAGTCTGACTCTTTGGGCCCCATGGACTGCAGCCCCCCAGACTCCCCCGTCTATGAAATTTTCCAGGCAAGAATACCGTAGGGGCTTGCCATCTCCTACTCCAGGGGATCTTCTCCACCCAGAGGTCGAACCCGTGTGTCTTGAGCCTCCTGCATTGCAGGTGAGTTCTTTACCACTGAGCCACGTGGGAAGCCCATTGCTTAGTATTACTGTTATCTGAAGGCCATGCCTTTCCAGCACCAGGGAAAGAGCTGGGTTTTAAAAACAAACAGGCTGTGATTAAGCACCGACTGGGGTGTCCAAAGAAACCAGATATTAACATACACTTGCAAGTCAAGAAATTCTACCTGAGTTTGAAGACCTTATGCGGGCTGTGGAAGCTTCATAGAGAAGGCAGGACTTGAGTTGAGCAGGAAGAAAGGGTTGGTGTGTATGGGGGGAGGGGAGAAGCAGGGCTTTCTAGGAGGGGAGCTCCATCTGCACAAAGGCTCCAGAATACGCGTGCACATTTTGTCAGTTGGAAGCTCATCTCAGGGGCCAGGCCCTGGAGATGCAGAAATCAGTAAGATAAGATGGCGGCCCTGAAGGCAGATACAGGAGCCAGGCCAGCACTTGCTCTGCGGGCCTGTGCGGGGAAATCGAGGAAATCAGACAGCTCTCGCATAGTCAGATGGGAAGGAGCCTTGAATGGTTCAGCTCAGTTCAGTTCAGTTCAGAAGCAGGGCAAAGGCTAACAGAATTCTGCCAAGAGAACACACTGGTCATAGCAGACACTCTCTTCCAAGAACACAAGAGAAGACTACAGGTGGACATCACCAGATGGTCAGGACTAAAAACAGACTGATTATATTCTTTGCAGCCAAAGATGAAGACGCTCTATACAGTCAGCAAAAACAAGACTGGGAGCTGACTGTGGCTCGGATCATGAGCTCCTTACTGCCAACTTCAGACATGAACGGTGGCCCGGGAATTTTGTGTTGACCCCTTGGATAGTGGCGGAGGGGGGGGGGAGGTGTCCCCCCAGTCTCTGAGCTGCACTCAGGCCCTTTCCACTTTCTCCCCAGGCCTCAGGGCTCCTGGAAGCCACAGACAAAGACAATAAATCGTCCCTCCTCTTTCTCCTTCCCCTTTGTCTGGAGGGGACGCCTCCCACCCCCAGGGGCCCCCTCCCCTGACCCTCCCCCTCCAAACCCCTTCGTTGCCATGGACACCAAAGCAGCCAGAGGTCCCTCCCGCAAAAGCTCAGTTTGTGCCACCATTTGGGAAGGAGGAGATGGTGTGAAAGTGAGAAAAGAGCTTGCAAACGCCTTCCCGTCTGCAGCCAGGCCGGCACTCCAGTTTGGGAGGAAGCAGGAACTGAGCTTTCTGATTTCAGCTTCAAAGGCGCTGTGCTGGGTTAAGTCCAGCCCCGTCAGGCAGCCCGAAAGGAACAGCCGCAGATGCGCACACACACTACGTGCACTCACAGACACACGCAGTACATATG
>NW_024070201.1:77455262-77479508 GCF_014754425.2 Oryx dammah
TCACAAACACATGCACACACACAATACACACACACTCATATACACGCTACATACACTCACAGACACACACAGTGCACATACACACACACAATGCATGTACTCACACACGTACATACACTCATATACACACTACGTGCACATACACACACAATGCATATACTCACACACGTACATACAAACACTACATGCACACACACTACCTGCACTCACATACACACGCAGTACATATGCTCACATACACATGCACAACACATATATTCACATACACACGCACAATACTTATATTCACACACACAGACACTCAATACACATACTCACAGGCATACACACACTACATACACTCATACACACGCAGTACATATGCTTACACACACACTACATACACTCATATACATACGCAGTACATATGCTCACATACACACACACAATACTTATATTCACATACACAGACAATACACATACAGGCACATACACACTACATACACTCGTAGACACACACAATACACATACGCACACACACACACAATGCATATACTTAGACAATACGTACTCACATACACGCTACATACACTCACAGACACACGCAGTACATATGCTCACAAACACATGCACACACAATACACATACACTCACATACACACAGTGCACATACAGACACACACTGCATATACTCACACACAGTACATACACTCATATACACACTACATACACACACAGTGCACATACACACACACACAATGCATGTACTCACACACGTACATACACTCACATACACACTACATACACTCATATACACACGCAGCACATATGGTCACATACACACACACCATACTTATACCTACGCGCAGGGACACTCAGTACACATACTCACACACACTACAGACACTCGTAGACACACACAGTGCACATCCGCACACACACACACAATGCATATACTCACACACACATACGATACCTATATTCACAGACACACGCACATCACAATACATGTACTTGCGCACACACACCAACACAATGCATACACATACACGCACCGTACAGACACTCACATACACACAATACTCACACTAACACACACGTACAACAATACATGTACTCACATACACACTAATATGTTAACACCTATACAAATACTGAACTAGTCACACACACACACTCATGAGCCCACCTTCCCAAGGCAGCTGGGCTGAGTCCACTAAGAAAAGAAGCCTCCGGGACGATGATCCTGCCCTTAGAACCACAGTCCATTCCCAGCAGGAAAAACCCTCTGGCGACCCCCAGAGCTGCCAGGCCCCCAGGAGGCCCCAGGCCCCAGCGCCTCATCCCTCAAGCGCCCGGCCCAAGGACTCAGGTTGGAAAGCTGCTTCTGAGCCTTTCTGAAGGCCTGATGACAGCAGAGCTCCAGACGCTGCAGGTTGGGAGACCGGCACTGCTGTGGGCTTTCCCACGGGGCCCCACAGAAGCCATCGATTCTGTGCCCAAGGACGAAGGACAGTGGCAAGAGATAAATGAGGGCAGTGGACAAACACGCCGCTCCCCACTTTGCTCGGCCCCCACCTTAGATTCACACCCTGGGAGCGCGCTCAGCCTGGAGAGGGGTCCTCGAGAATGGAAGAATGGAGAATGGAAGCCTGCAGCCCCGCCTTCTGGAACGGACTACAACAGCCCAAACGGTTCCCACGGGCCCTCACAAGGCAGTCCAGAATTTGGTAGGCAGTTCGGTCGTTTCAGATTAACTTTTGGTGAATGAGGTAATCTAGCGGTCAGCTCCCACTCAGCACAGTGGGAACTCTGCTTGGGAGTCCAAATATTTCTGAGCACAAGCGGGTTGTTGATGGATAAATGCCCAAACCTCTTCCCCAGTGGCTCAGTGGTAAAGAATTTATCTGCAATGCGGGTTCGATTTAGGAGACATGGATTTGATCCCTGGGTCGGGAAGAGCCCCTGGAGAAGGAAACAGCAGCCCACTGCAGTATTCTCGCCTGGAGAATCCCATGGACAGAGGAGCCTGGCGGGCTACAGTCCCTGGGGTCACAAAGAGCCGGACACGACTCAGCATGAGCATTAGAGTCTCTCTGAGTTCCCTCCTTACCTCTAGCTTGTATTGGTTTGCCACCCTCCAGAGGGGAAAAAACCAGAGAGCCCCCTTTTCCTCTGCCTCGGTACGCAGAGTGGCAGGCAAATCGGGTCCTCCCTCCATCTAAATTATCTGTCCAACACGCGGAGGGTAACTTTGGCATCATGGGTCCTAGAAGAGGGTTCCAAAGCTTCCAGTTTCCCAACCTGACTCTCTGGTTCACTCTGTTGTTCTGAAAGGGTTAACTCTACACTTTATCTGAAAAATGGGTATAATAATGCAGCATCCTCTCCCAAGAGAGTTGCAATGATGACTAGATAAAGATGCTAAAATGCCTGGCTCAAGAGACTTCAATACACATTACTTCTTTTCTGTGTGCTGGATACATATGAAAAATATTACCTGATCTCTCTCGCCATCTTTTTTAACCTCCAGGAGATAATAGATCATATGTTGTTTTAGTTGCTAAGTCACACCTGACTCTGCAACCCCATGGACTGGAGCCCGCCAGGCTCCTCTGTCCATGAGATTCTCCAGGCAAGCTCACTGGAGTGTGTTGCCATTTCCTCCTCCAGGGCATCTCCTTGACCCAGGGATCGACCCCCCATCTCCTGCATTGGCAGACAGGTTCTTTACCACTGAGCCACCACGGAAGCCAGTAGACCTTGAGGCACGTTAATGCCTTATTCTAAGCCAGATCCTCTTTACTCGTGAAGCTTGGTTGTGAACGAATCCATTTTCAATGCCTAATGTGTGATCTCTGCCTCAAGACCCCAGCAAAGATGTAAATAGAGGGGAAAAAATTTCATCATCACTTAGGTAAAACTAATGTACTGAACAATTTGACCTCCAGGTACCAAGCCTTGCAGAAGACAAGAGCGTGAGTAAAACAGTGTCTGCCAACAAGCTGCAGCGAACTGTGGTGGAGCCCTGGACTCCAGGCACCCAGGCTGAAATCCCAACTACATCTTACTGGCTCTCAGCTCATGCTTGGCAGGTGACTTCCTCCTTCTGAGCCCAGCTTTCTCATCTGGAGACTGGGGCTGATCACAATAGCACCTGTGTCTCCCAGGAGTCCACGTGGTAAAGCCCATGAAATGCTCTAGCTCAGGAAATGTCTTGCTTAGGAAGTGATCAGTTACCTTTAGCTGCTGAGGCTTACTGGGCTTCCTAGGCAGCTCAGTGGCAAAGAATCTGCCTGCCAATGCAGGAGACGTGGGTTCAGTCCCTGGGTTGGGAAGATCTCCTGCAGGAGGAAAGAGCACCCCACTCCAGGATTCTTGCCTGGGAAACCCCATGGACAGAGGAGCCCGGTGGGCTACAGTCCACGGGGTCACAAAGAATCAGACCTGGTTAACTAAACAGCAGCAGCAGAGGCTATTGCTGTTTATTATTATTACTACTATCAATCTGTCCAATTCTGAAATGATTAAATCACAAATAGCACAGAAGATGGGTGAGGGGAGGTAGAAAGAGTCCAGTTGACCCTGGGAATTCCCTTCGCCTGGGAGAGTCTGTTACATAAAGCCACATGGAGAGATGAGACCCATGGATGCCTTTTTACTCAATGACTTCAAGAGGTACTCAAGGTCACAAACAAAAGAGCACCAAGGAGCCCCTTAAGGCTAACATTTTCACGGGGTCCACCCACTCAGCTCAGTTCCCTGGCAGCCAATTCCTTTTTCTGGAAAGTTCTTTTTTTTTTAATCCCCTTGCTTCTCCCGGTGCCTTCCCCTCCGCCCCACCACCTTCCTTCTCCTGGGGAAGCAGGAGTTCCTGAGGGCCACAGAGAAGGTCAGAGGTCTCCACCGGCCTGGCCAGGAGCCACTGGGCCGTTTCCTGCCAGGAGACTTCTGTGAGCGGCTGTCCACCCCAGGGAAACCCAAATAAAGTCACCTCCCCGCCCGAGAGCATTTTGCCCTTTAAGGGAAGGCTGTGTTTGGAGCCCAGAACATATTTACAGCTTTCTGAAGATCTCATCCAACCTTTTACGGATACAGTAAGCATCAAAGAGGCCCACCCAGGCCCATCTGCTACTGCTTTCAAGGGCAGACCTGGCCTGGATCCTGAATAATTACCAAGTCACTCAACACTGCCTCTGATAAGCCCTCCGTCTCCTTTCTTCCCTCTTTCCAGATCCTGATCCCTCTCCCGCCCCCTCCCCCGGAGTTTCTCTTGCATGGCCAAGCAGCCTTATGATCTTATCCCATCTGTCTTTTCTAAGATAAGACTGAGGGTAATTATTCAAAATAAGCATCGAATTTATATACATACATGTAAACATATACATATAACTGAATCACTTTGCTATGGACCTGAGACTAACACATTACAAACCAACTGTAGTTCAATAAACGTTTTTTTAAATGACCAGCTGCTGCTGCTGCTCAGTTGCTGCAGTCGTGTCTACCTCTTTGCGGCCTCAGGGGTGGGAGCCCGCCAGGCTCCTCCGTCCACGGGGACTCTCTAGGCAAGCAGACTGGAGTGGGTCGCCATGCCCTCCTCCAGGGGACCCTCCCAACCCAGGGATGGGCCCCACAGCTCTTAGGCCTCCTGCACTGGCAGGCAAAGTGACCCCGGAATGTGGCTGATAAATTTCCACTCCAGCAAAGAAAACTTGAAGAGAACTACCGTGCCTTTGTGTGCCCAAATTTTGTTTTTTCCTCACAACGGTTGTGAGTAGGCACAATAGCCATCCTGACTGGGGCTCAGGAGCCATCTGTAACTTGCCGGAGGCCCTGCTGGTGAGGACAGAGCTTGCACTGTAAGTCCCGGCTCTGTGAGTCGTCGTCCCGGCTCTGTGAGTCGTCACCACGGCACAGTGGACTGAAAAGCAAAGGATTCCTGGCATTACTGAGAGACTGACAGAATCCACAGGGAGAGGCCAGCGTTTGAGGAAGCTATCACACTCTGTAACTGCGCTCAAAACTTCCTCCTCCTGGGACCAGATCCGTGCCTGCCCAGGATCAAGGTGGCAGGCAGGGCGCCCTCACTCTAGGACACCCTTGATGACAAGTTAGCCACATTTCAGCTTCCCCCTCCAGAAAGGCCAACGCACCTGAATTCCTAGAGATCGTGGAAATGAAAGGCGAGAGATTTTGAGATACTGGTAAATATCTGCCATTCCTTTAGATAAACAGGTGGCTACAGGTGGTTGCAAACATGTGCAGAGCAAGGCAAAGACATACATGCACAGAGCTTCACACTGCGAGCTTTCACGTCAATCAGAAACAATCCAGCAGGACCCGAGAGAGGGCCCGGTGAGACCAGCTTGGATCTCAGTTAGGCAAACCCGGCTCTGAATCCTGCATGGCCATATCCTGACCTCGAGGTTATATGACCTCGAGGAAATTGCCTGACATTTCTGCACTTCAGCTATGTCTTCTGCAAAATGGAGAAGATAAATATCTGTCTCTATGGAGTTATTAAAAGGATCTGGGATTGTTGATGGAAAATTCCAGCATTGTGTGGAGGTTGGTAAAGGGTCAATGAACAGTATTATTCTACATAGTGTTATTTGAAACAGTAATGGTGTGAAGAATCTCTCCAAGACATCCAGCTGTAGAAATCCCCAGGCTGAATGCAGGCCAAGACACAGTCCCCTCCTTCCATCCTTATCTCTCAAAGCAGAGATACGGAGATTCCAAAGTCCCAGGCAGTTCTCAATACAACACCGAGTGTTTTCACCAGCCTAAACAGCGGCTGTCCGGCCTTTCAGGAATAGCCCTCTGCCTCAAAGCCCTTCATGGACCACCCACACATACGGGAGAAGGTTCAGACTCCCAGCGTGACTCACAGAGCCCTCCACTGCCCCTGCGACCTCACCTCCAGCCCCCTCTCCCACTCACATACCTCCAACCAGACCGTCAGCCCACCATTCCCCAACCACAGTACCCCAGGGCTCTTATGATGCTGCTCGCTGAAGCTTCTCCCTTGTCCTCCTCCTAAAGAACCCCTTCTCATCATGAGATGCCCAGCCAGAATCCATCAAGCAGACTTTTTTTATTTGACTTTTATTGGAGTGTAGTTAAATGAACCAGTTATACATGTACATCTATCCACTTTTTGTTAGATGCTATTCCCATACAGGTCATTACAGAGGACTGAGTAGAGTTCCCTGTGCAACACAGCAGGCTCTTCTTAGGTATCTGTTCTATATATGAAAATGAATGAAGTCGCTCAGTCGCGTCCGACTCTTTGCAACCCCATAGACTGTAGCCTACCAGGCTCCTCCGTCCATGGGATTTTCCAGGCAAGAATACTGGAGTGGATTGCCATTTCCTTCTCCAGGGGATCTTCCCAACCCAGGGCTCGAACCCAGGTCTCCGGCATTGCAGACAGACACTTTACCGTCTGAGCCACTGCTTAGCCATGCTTTATATTTAGTCCTGTGCATTGGTCAGTTCCAACCTCTCAGTTTATTCCTCCCCTCCCCTGTCCCCCTTGGTAGCCGTAAGTTTGCTTTCTGCACCTGGGACTCTATTTCTGTTTTGTAAATAGGTTGACTTGCACCATTTTTTTAGATTCCACATGGAAGCCGTATCACATATTTGCCTTTCTCTATCTGACTTGCTTCCCTCAGTATGACGGTCTCTAGGCTCATCTGTCACTGCAAATTATTTTGTGAATTTATGGCCGGGTAACATTCCACTGTATACATGCTCCCCAGTGTTAACTGCGGCACTGTTTACAATAGCCAGGACGTGGAAGCCACCCAGATGTCCACTGACAGAAAAATGGATAAAGGAGGTAAGATACTTGCATACATCAGGCAGAACTAACCACCACCTTCTAAAAGGAGAAAAAGAGAAGCGAGGGAGGGTTGGAGGAAGCTAGGCTTGCTGAGTGCTGACCGTGCTCCAGGCGTTGGCTACTCTACCTACTTTCACTACTGACTCCTTCAGGTCACCATAGGAGCTAAGTCTTATTATCTCCACTTTGCAGATGAGAAAACTAGTTCTTATAGTCCCAGGTTTGAAAGACCCCAGGGTCCTTTTCTTTGACTCCCTGCAGCCCAGGGCCACACAGAAAAGCGTAGATCTGCCTCTGACACTGGACTCCAGTTCCTCTAAACAATCTGTATCTTATTCATCTCTGAGACCTGCCAGTCCCCTCAGCTCAGGCTTAAGCCCCAGTTTCTGGCACCTAGTAAGCCCTCAATAAACACTTCTCATAGAAACCCTTCTCAGCAAGCACAGGGAGCTGCGGGTTATCTTTTCGTTTATTACAGACACTTGAGAGGCGAGACTCTGGGTCACTGACAAACGGCATTTCCAGATAGAACATCCCAGCTCTTTCCATGGACGCGGGTCTGCCAGCAGAAGGGGATGACCTTGGCAACCACCCATGTGCAGGGGCTAGAAAAAAGTAACTTCCCACTTCTCTATTAATGACATTCCTTTTAATGGAAATTCCAAATTTTTAGTGCCGAACATCTGGCAGTGCTGCGATCTCCAAGCTCGCGATCAGACTCTGGACCACTGGACCAGGAAGGACAACGGCCTGTCACCACCATACACCAAGGCGGCAGCTTTCCCGAATTCCAGCAGAGAGGTCAAAGAAACCTACAGCCTGGGAGGCAACCTGTTCCACATCCACAGCGCTCACCACTTTTAGGAACAAACTCCCCATGTTTGGGGGGTCTTCCCGCCATCTGAGTACCGTCTCCTGAGTTAGAAGCCGGAACCCCCTTTCCCTGAGCTCCTTTGCAGCCCTCCAGGAGCCACAGGGAGTCTTGTTTTCTACCTGAGGAGGAGGAGCAGCAGAAAACCACCAAGGTCTCAGAGTCAGCGGTGGTCTAGACCCCAGCAGAGCTTCATGGTTGAAGCAGTGAGGTTCCTACCAGAATCAGATAATTCGAACATGGCTCCTTCCCAAAGCAGAATTCCCAGAGATTCTGTGAAATGCCTCATGTTTTTCACTTTTTTTAAAAATTGGAGTATAATTGCTTTACAATGTTGTATTAGTTTCTGCTGTGCAATGAAGTGAGTCAGCTATGTGTATACGTACATCTCCTCGCTCAGTCGTACTCAACTCTTTGTGACTATAGTCCATGGAATTCTCCAGGCCAGAATACTGGAGTGGGTAGCCTTTCCCTTCTCCAGGGGATCTTCCCAACCCAGGGATCAAACCCAGGTCTGCCGCCTTGCATGCAGATTCTTTACCAGCTGAGCCACAAGGGAAGCCCAAGAATATTGGAGTGGGTAGCCTATCCCTTCTCCAGCGAATCTTCCTGACCCAGGAATCGAACCAGGGTCTCCTGCATTGCAGGCAGATTCCTCACCAACAGCTATCAGGGAAGCCCCCACCCCTCTCGGTCATCGCAGAGCACGGAGTGAGCTCGCCGCGTCACGCAGCCGCTTCCCACCAGCTATCTGCTTCATGCATGGCGGTGTATACCAGTGTTACTTCCTCAAGTCGTCCCACCCCCTCCTTCCCGCTCTGGGTCACGTGTCTTTTTTTCTACCACTGTGTCTCTATTCCTGCCCTGGAAATCAGTCCGTCTGTACCATTTTTCTAGATTCCACATACACACATTAATATACGACATTTGTTTTTCTTTCTGACTTACTCCACTCTGTATGACTGCATAAATAGGTGGGGAACACTGCGTTTCGCACCTAAGATGCAAACCTCACACCCACCCACTGTGCAGAACAGAACCTGCTCATCGACCGAGGCCATCACCCCCACGGGGCACAGGCTTGAAACATGCAAAATAAACATGTGTTGGAGCAAATCATAGAGAAGCCATGCTTCCAGTCTGCCTCTGTCTCTCAGATCCAACACCAGAGAAGGAAAAGGACAGGTCCCACCCCGCGTATTAAACAAGATTCTTCAGCGCAGTGGGCTGTGCTTGTGACTCAGAGGCTGGCTCTGAATATCCCCATTCTGACGGAATTTCCAGAAACGGTTGGAACAATGGCAGCATCACTAGAAAGAAGTCTGTCACCTCCCACGGAAGCGACTTTGAGGGACAATGCGTTTCTGAATTTGCAATTTTGAAGCGTTTGCTCCAACTCTCACCTCCATCGTGGGGTGTAGCAGAAAGCGCAGAGAATCAGAATCGAGCTTCTTTCCAATTCAGCCACAAACCGCCTCTGTGTTTATTCGCCTTCCCTGGGCCTCAGTTCCCCTGTCTGTGAAGTTGGACGGTAGCTCTTTGCTCCCCATTGTCCCTTTAGGGACACTGATCCTGCAAAATGCCAATTCTTTTGATGCAAAACGCATGGCCGTCCAGCTTGGGCAGGTAGCACGTGTCCTGCCAAGGACGCCCATCTGACGGGTGAGTGAGACCCAGCCCCACTCCCCAAGCTGTGTGTTCCGGACTGAGGCTGCTTTCTCCGGAAAAGGGACGTTTTTCCCTGATTTGCACATCCTCTGGGCCCCACTTCTGGTTATTTCAGACTTCCTAGATGGTGCTGGTGGTCCAGAATCCTTCTGCCAAGACCCAAGAGACGGGGTTCAATCTTAGGGTCGGGAAGATCTCCCTGGAGTAGGAAGTGGCAACGCGCTCCAGCATTCTTGCCTGGAAAATTCCATGGACAGAGGAGCCTGGCGGGCTACCGTCCACGGGGCCGCAAAGAGTCAGACACCACTGAGCAGCTGAGCATGAACGTGGGGTTATTTCACCTCTGTGCCCTGCTCGCTGGGGCCATCATGCCCTCCTCTTAGTCACCACGCTGCCTCGCTGCAGACTTAGCTCCTGGCTGCAGCCCCATGCATGGCCCTCCCGCACAATAATCCCCAGAGCGCCAGCATCCACACACGTAACCGACCCAGCAGCACAGCCTCTCTGCTCTTTGATGTCCGGCAGCACAACAGGCTTTTTCTCCCCTCTCTTCAGCCACCCACCCAGCAGTTGCATCGCAGACCATTCCCAGAAGTCTCTCTTTCGAAATCCTGCTCTCTGACCTCACTTCCCATCCTCCCAACGCACTTGCTGCCATAAACCACCCCCACTTCCACATTCCTGGTTTCTGATCCTGACCACTAACCCACTGATCCAACCACAAGTTCACCAGCCTGCAACTACCTCCAGTCTTTGCTTCCTTCCTTACATAAATTATCACCGCAGTCCTTCTCTGTAACGACGCTCCTGCAGACAGCCCTGACACGCTGGCAGGCCTCTCGCCTGTCACAGCCACCTTGCAAAACTTCAACACTTACCGGGCACCTTCTCGGCACCCAACAGCCGCAGCAGCTAAAGGCTGCCAGAGAAAAGTCATGCAACCTGCAAAGTGACTTCACTTTAAATTCACCAAGACAGATCTCAAAGCGGAGAATCGGTGCAGTATGCTTCCATAGGAAATTTGCTTTCTCCTTGTCCATGATAGTAGTTCAGGCCTTCAAAATTTGATATGCACCCTTTGCTCAGCTGATGCCGTCATCTTATAATTCACGTAGAAACTTAGGGTCACCAGGGAGTTCAAACCGGTGTTCTCTGACAACCTAGAGGGGTGGGGTGGCGAGGGAGGTTCAAGAGGGAGAGAGGAACGTATTATTTCTATGGCTGATTCATGTTGATGTCTGGCAGAAACCAATACAATATTGTAAAACAATTATCCTTCAATTAAAAATAAATAAATTTAAAGAAAAAGAAACAAAGGGTCCGAAAACCAGGACACCCTCATCTTCCCACTGCTAAAGTCTAGCAATCTGCCGGCTCCAAATCTCCTCCCCTCCTCCTTCCTGCCCAATGTGCTGAGCCCCATTCTCTCTTCTTATCAGGCTGGTCCCTCCGGACGTGTTCCAGCTCTAATCCTCTCTCAACCTCTCGAAGATTCTTCTCCTCCAACCATCCCCTCTCTTTGGAAGCATCATTCACTCACAGTCTTGGGTTTGCTCAGACCACTTCTAACACACAAACAAACTCTGAAATCGCTGATTGTTGGAAGGTGTGCTCTCCATCCAACATCCTTCTCTAGCGATTGCCCATTTCTCTGCTCACTTTTCCAACACAGCTTTTGAAAAGAGTTGCTTCTGTGGGCGTTCTCTCACGTCCTGCCTCCCATCCGCCCTTCAACTCTCTGTCTTCTCCCGACAAAGTCCACTCTGACTGGTCCGGGTCACCAAACCCAGGAGACAATTCCCAGGTCTCTCCCCTGATTTCTCAGGAGACTGCTGTGCAGTGTTTTATCTGAGCGTGGCAACGGTGGAAGGCAAGCGGGGTCACTCTAGTCGCAGCAGGCAGGCTTCCCATTGTGGTGGCCTCTTTAGTTTCGGATCACGGACCCTAGGGGCTTCGGTAGTCTCAGCACCTGGGCTCAGAAGTTGCAGTTCTCGGGCTCTCGAGCTCAGGGTCAGTAGCTGTGGCACGTGGGTTTAGTCGCTCCAAGGCATGTGGGATCCTCCTGGACTAGGGATTGAACCTGTATCTCCTGCGTTGGCAGGAAACCCTTCACCACTGCCATCTTCACTTGCATGTCTTATTGACATCTCAGGCATGAAATGGGGCTTCCCTAGTGGTTCAGAGGATAAAGCGTCTGCCTGCAATGCAGGAAACTGGGGTTCGATCCCTGAGTCGGGAAGATCCCCTGGAGAAGGAAATGGCAACCCACTCCAGTACTCTTGCCTGGAAAATCCCACGGATGGAGGAGCCTGGTGGGCTACAGTCCACGGGGTCGAACGGAGTTGGACACGACTGAGCCACTTCACTTTCACTTCCAGGCATGAAATAGTGAAAACAGAACTCTCTCCCTCCCTCTCTTTCTCTGTCCCTCCCCCCATCCCTTCCCCCACCCACTTTTCCATCAAGCTGTCAGAAGTCGTACTTACTCTACATCCAAACCTTGCCTCACTTCTCATTCTCTATGGATGCCACCCTTAGCAACCCGCCATCTACTCCCATCTTGGCCTTTGGAGTCACCTGGTAACTGGTCTTTCTTTTTCTCCTGCTTCCCTTAAATTTATTCTCAACAAAGCAGCATGAGGGAGTGAAATGAAAGTTGCTCAGTCGTGTCCAACTCTTTGCCACCCCATGGACTATACAGCCGGTGGAATTCTCCAGGCCAGACTACTGCAGTGGGGAGCCTTTCCCTTCTCCAGGGGATCTTCCCAACCCAGGGATCGAACCGGGGTCTCCTGTATTGCAGACGGATTCTTTACCAACTGAGCTATGAAGGAAGCGATGAGGGCAGCAGCCTGAGGGATGATTCCAAATGCAAATTGGATCATATCAGTTTTTTGGTGTCTTCTCATTGCACTTGGAATAGTCACACTTCTTGCTGTGGCCTTCTAGGTCCTGCATGAACCTGGGTCCTGTTTGTCTCTCTGGCTTTCTCTCATGCCACACTCTCTCTGGCTTCCTGCTCACCAGCCTTCCAGATGCCCTGACAGTGGCTCTGAGCCCACCGAGATCTTTCCTGCTTTGAGGTCTCTGCGTTTGCTCTTCCCTGCACCCGGACCTCTCAGCCAGCCCTTGGCACGGTCAGCGCATTCCCAGATGTCAGGTACTAAGTGAAAGGTCATCTTCCAATAAGACCTTCCCTGACCACCTTGTCTGAAACTGTCTTCAACATTATTAATATTTTCTAGCTGAAATGTTACTTGCTTCACAGCATTTTCTGTGATCTCCCGTTCATGTGCTTGTCCATGTAACTGTTGATTATCTACCTACCTCCACAGAAAGGATAATTTCCATTCAAAAGGACTGTGTCTATTTCATCCTCCCCTACAATCCCAGTGCCTAGCAAAGTGATTGATGTAGAGTATTAATAAGTATTTGTTGCATGAACGGATGAGTGAGTGAATCGTCATGGTTTGTCTTTAGTCTAATCTTTCCCCCTTTATCTCATACTCCTTGTGTTCATCCTCTACATGCAAGTCTTATAGGGGAAGGGGCTTCCCTGGGGGCTCAGACAGTAAAGCATCTGCCTGCAGTGCAGGAGACCTGGGTTCAGTCCCCGGGTTGGGAAGACCCCCTGGAGAAGGAAATGGCAACCCACTCCAGTATTCTTGCCTGGAAGATTCCATGGACGGAGGAACCTGGTGGGCTACAGTCCCTGGGGTCAAAAAAAGTTGGACACAACTGGGCAGCTTCACATGCAAGTCAGCCAGACCTGTTTCTGAGACTTCTCAACCCTTCCCCTTCTCCTGCCTTTGCTCACACTGTTCCCTCCATTTGGACACCTTCCTGCCACCCCCAGTTCACATTCAAGTTGTCAGAATCCTAGTCACCCTTCAAGGCCCACTTTCAACTCTGATGCCTGAGATTCCACAGTTAACAATTCTTAGAATCCTAGTGGATGAGTTCTTAGACATAGTGGTTCAAAACTGCATTTTCTGGGCTTCCCTGGTGGCTTAGCAGTGAGGAATTCACCTGCCAGTGCAGAAGGAATGAATTTGATCCCTTGATGGGGAAGATCCCACACACCAGCAGGCAACTGAACCTTTGAACCACAACTACGGAGCCTCTGCTCTCGAGCCCGGGAATGGCAGTTGAGCCCACGGGCCACAACTACTGATGCCCCCAAGCCCTAGAGTCTGTGCTCTGCAACCAGAGAAGCCGCCACCGTCCGAAGCCGTGCACCACATCTGGAGAGTAGCCCCCGCTCACGACCACTAGAGACAAGCCCTTGCAGCAACGGAGACCCAGCACAGCCAAAAGTAAACAAACAAATAAGCAGACAAGATTGCATTTGCTTCTCCAGCTCTGTAGGGCCCTGCACTGAGGGGGAGCCTGGGGTCCAGGCCCATAATCCAGACAAAACGTCATCCCTGACTGGGAATTGGATGGCTTCCCTGATGTTACAGGTGTGGAAATCGATGTTCAGGCAGGTGGGGTGACTTTCCAGGGGACACACTTCGTTAGAGGTGGTGCTGACAACTCTGGTCTCTGGACCACCAGTGTGGAATTATACCAGACCACCTCGCCTACTCCCAGACAGAGAAACTGAGGCTCACACAGATTTGAAAGGCTCTTGGGATTGTGAATTTTAAACTTAAAAAATATGTATGCAGTATTATTGTTTTAAGCCTTTCTCTTCCAGTGAAACTCCGACCAGATTTTCCAACCAAACTTCTGTCGAAAGCTGCTACTTTTATTTTGGTGTTTCCACCAACCAAGATAAAAATATTTTAAAAACAAGATGAAGGATCACCAACAGCCACAGTCCTGGGCTTCCCAGGCGGCGCTAGTGGTATAGAACCCATCTGCCAATGCAGGCGACATTAGAGCTGAGGGTTCGATTCCTGGGTCGGGAAGATCCCCTGGCGAAGGAAATGGCAACCCACTCCAGTATTCTGGCCTGGAGACTCCCATGAATGGAGGAGCCTGGCGGAGGAGTCCATGATGTCTCGAAAGAGTCAACCATGACTGAAGCAGCCTAGTGCACACACAGTCCTGGAGCTGAATTCCGATTTCCTCTTTATGCTCTCTTTTAAAAGGAAAGATCTTCCAAGCTCTCTGTAGTGGAAAGTTCATCAAGTTGCTTTTCTTTGTAAAAAAAGAAGTAAACAGGGAGAACGTTGCTGCTGCTGCTGCTAAGTCGATCAGTTGTGTCTGACTCTGTGCGACCCCATAGACGGTAGCCCACCAGGCTCCCCTGTCCCTGGGATTCTCCAGGAAAGAACAGTGGAGTGGGTTGCCATTTCCTTCTCCAATGCATGAAAATGAAGACTGAAAGTGAAGTCGCTCAGTCGTGGCCAGCTCTTAGTGACCCCATGGACTATAGCCTACCAGGATCCCCCATCCACAGGATTTTCCATGGGAGAGTACTGGAGTGGGGTGCCATTGCCTTCTCTGCAGGGAGAATGGGAGAAAATTAAAACCTATTTGCCATACACTGAACCCATGCCCCTAAAATTCATATGTTAGAATCTAATCCCCATGATGATGGTGTTTGGAGGTGGGGCCTTTGAAGTGATTAGTGCATGAGGATGGAGCCCTCAACAGTGGGATTCAGTTCGGTTCAGTCGCTCAGTCGTGTTCGACTCTTCGCGACCCCGTGGACTGCAGCACACCAGGTCTCCCTGTCCATCACCAACTCCCGGAGTTTACTCAAACTAGTTTCCATTGAGTCAGTGATGCCATCCAACCATCTCATCCTCTGTCGTCCCCTTCTCCTCCCACCTTCAATCTTTCCCAGCATCAGGATCTTTCTTTTCCAATGAGTCAGTTCTTCGCATCAGGTGGCCAAAGGATTGGAGTTTCATCTTCAGCATCAGTCCTTCCAATGAACACCCAGGACTGATCTCCTTTAGGATGGACTGGTTGGATCTCCTTGCAGTCCGAGGGGTTCTCAAGAGTCTTCTCCAACACCATAGTTCAAAAGCATCAACTCTTCGGTGCTCAGCTTTCTTTATAGTCCAACTCTCACATCCATACATGACTACTGGAAAAACCATAGCTTTGACTAGACAGATCTTTGTTGGTGAAGTAATGTCTCTGCTTTTGAATATGCTGTCTAGGTTGGTCATAATTTTTCTTCCAAGGAGTAAGCGTCTTTTAATTTCATGGCTGCAGTCACCATCTGCAGTGATTTTGGAGCCCCAAAAAATAAAGTCTGACACAGTTTCCCCATCTATTTCCCAAGACATGATGGGACCGGATGCCATGATCTTAGTTTTCTGAATGTTGAGCTTTAAGCCAACTTTTTCTCCTCTTTCACTTTCATCAAGAGGTTCTTTAGTTCTTCTTCACTTTTTGCCATAAGGGTGGTGTCATCTGCATATCTGAGGTTATTGATATTTCTCCCAGCAATCTTGATTCCAGCTTGTGCTCCATCCAGCCCAGCATTTCTCATGATGTACTTACTCTGCATGTAAGTTAAATAAGCAAGGTGACAATATACAGCCTTGACAGACTCCTTTCCCTATTTGGAACCAGTCTGTTGTTCTTTGTTCTAGCTGTTGCTTCTTGACCTGCATACAGATTTCTCAGGAGGCGAGTCAGGTGGTCTGGTATTCCCAACTCTTTAAAAAATTTTTACAGTTTATTGTGATCCACACAGTCAAAGACTTTGGCATAGTCAATAAAGCAGAAGTAGATGTTTCTCTGGAACTTTCTTACTTTTTTGATGATCCAACGGATGTTGGCAATTTGCTCTCTGGTTCCTCTGCCTTTTCTAAATCCAGCTTGAACATCTGGAAGTTCACGGTTCATGTACTGTTGAACCCTGGCTTGGATTCAACTAAATCAATTCATGGGATTGGTTCCCTTATAAAAGAGACCACAAAGAACTCACTTGACCTTCCACCATAGGAGGTAACAGAGAGAAGACAGCCGTTAGTGAGGAAGTGGGACCAGACCCTGAGTCTTCCAGGGCCGTGATTTTGGACTTCCCAACCTCCAGAACTGTGAGAAATCAATGTTTGTTGTTTATAAGCCACCCAGATTATGATATTTTTGTTACACTAGCCCTAACTCCGGGAGTTGGTGATGGACAGGGAGGCCTGGCGTGCTGCAATTCATGGGGTCGCAAAGAGTCAGACATGACTGAGTGACTGAACTGAACTGAATGGACTAAAACACTGTTGATTACCTCTTACATGCCAGGGACTGTGCAAAGCCCTTGCAAACATTTCTTAATGGGACCTTTAAAGAAGTCCCATGGGGTAATTGTTTTATTATCCCATTTTACAGATGGGAAAACAGTCCATTGGTAAGTATTGCATCCCAGATCTTTGCTCCTCTGAGTGTATCCCTTGGACTAACAGCAGGCACCATTGCCAGAGGTCTTTTAGAAACTAGAGTCTCAGGTCACACCCTAGACCTGCTGAATCAGAGTCTGTATTTTAACCACATACCCCAGTGATTCTTCTGCATACTACATCTTAAGAAACACTTGTCTTGAGAAAAATTAGGATCCAGGCATGACCTGCCTGTGCTCCGAACAGCGTGGACAACTGGTGCACATGTTTTAAGTAGAACAACTGGTACCTCTTCTCGCCGCACATAAGACTGTGACTCACTGTCCACCTCGGCTGGACTGAGCTGGGGGCAGGGGAACTGCAGTTTGGGCTTGCTAATGCAAAACAAAAACAAGAACGGACCACAGAGACACAAGCATCGTGGTTCTAAAGAAAGCAGCTTAAGTCCTCAGCGGCACAGCTGGACATGCCGACTGAACACTTGAGCGCCTGTCTGCTTTGACACTCATCTGTTGGTGGGTCCTTAGGTTGCTCCCATATCTTGGCTATTGGAGATAATGCTGCTATCAGCACTCAGGTGCAGGTATCCTTTTGAATTAATGTTTTGGGGTTGTTTTCGAATCTATACCCAGGAGTGGAATTGCTGGGTCACGGGGTAGTTCTACTTTTAATTTTTTGAGAAAACTCCATACTGTTTTCTACAGTCACGGGACCAGTTTACATTCCCACCAAATACTGTATGAAAGTGAAAGGCGCTCAGTCGTGTCTGAGTCTTTGCGACCCCGTGGACTATAGAGTCCATGGGATTACTGGAGTGGGCAGCCTTTCCCTCCTCCGGGGGATCTCTCCAACCCAGAGATCGAACCCAAGTCTCCCACACGGCAGACGGACTCTTTACCTGCTGAGCCAGCAGGGAAGGCCGCACTGTATGAGGTTCCCTTTTCTCCGCACCCTCACCAACGCCGGCCATCTGTGCTCTTTCTGATGATGGCCGTTCTGACAGGTGTGAGCTGATATCTCATCGTGGCTTTGATCTTGATTTCCCTGATGATTAATGAAATTGTGCATCTTCTCATGTGCCCGTAGACCACCTGCATTTCCTCTTTGGAGAAATATCTATTGAGTTCTTCTGCCCATTTTTTAAATAATGTTGTCTCTTTTTTTTTTTTGATGTTGAGTTGTATGAGCTGTTTATAAATGTCGGATATTAACTCCTTATCGGTCACGTCATTCGCAAACATGTCCCATTCAGTAGATTGTCTTTTCGTTTTGTCAGTGGTTTCCTTTGTTGTGAAAAAGCTTTTAAGTTTAATTGGGTTCCATTTGTTTATTTTTACTTTTGTTTCCTCTGCTTTAGGAGCCAGGTCCAAAAAAATATTCCTCTGATTTATGTCAAAGAGCGTCCTGCCTGTTTTCCTCGGGAAGTTTTGTAGTATTCGGTCTTACAGTTAGATCTTTAATCCATTTTGAGTTTATTTTTATATAAGGTGTTAGAGAATATTCCAATTTCATTTTTTACATGTAGTTGTTGGTTTTCCCAGCACGACTTATCGAAAGGACTGTCTTTTCTCCATTGTGTATTCTTGGCTCCTTCGTCATAGATGAATTGACCATAAGTGTGGGAGTCTATTTCTGGGTGTTCTAACCTGTTCCATCAATCTACACATCTGTTTTTGTGCCAATACCACACTCTTTTGATTATTGTGTCTCTGCGATATAGCCTGAAGTCTGGGAGCAAGATTCCTCCAGCTATGTTCTTTCTCAAGATTGTTTTGGCTATTTGGGATCTTTTGTGTTTCCATATAAACTTTTAAGTTATTTGTTCTAGTTCAGTGGAAAACGCCACTGGTAATTTGATAGGGATTGCACTGAGTCTGTAGGTTGCCTTGGGCAGTATGCTCATTTTAACAATATTAACTTTTCCAGTCCAAGAACACGGCGTATCCTTCCATCTGTTTGTGTCATTTTCAGCTTCTTTCATCGGTGTCTTACGGTTTTCAGAGTACAGGTCTTCTTCTTCCTTCTGAAGGTTTATTCTTTTTGAGTACTTTTAAGTACTTTATCCTTTCTGATGTCGTAATAAATAGGATTGCTTCTTTGTTTCTCTTTCTGATAGTTCATCGTTAGTGTATAGAAATACAGCAGATTTCTGTATATTAGGTTTATACCCTGCAACTTTACTGAATTCCTGGATGAACACTAGTAGCTTTTGGTGGCATCTTCAGGATTTTCTGTGTACGGCATCTTCAGACAGTGGCACGTTGACTTCTTCTTTTCCAATTTGCATTCCTTTTATTTCTTTTTCTTCTCTGATTGCTGTAGCTAGGGCTTCCAAAACTACATTGAATAAAAGTAGTCAGAGTGGGCATCTTTGTCTTGTTCCCTATCTTAAAGGCAATTCTTTCAGCTTGCCACCACTGAGAATGATGTTAGTAGTGGGGTTTTCATATATGCCCTTTATTATATTGAGATATGTTCCCTCTATGCCCATTTTCTGGGAAGTTTTTTATCATAAATAGATGTTTAATTTTATCAAAAGTTTGTCCTGCATCTATTGAGATGATCATATGGTTTTTATTCGTCAGTGTGTTAATGATGCATTGCATTGACTGATTTGTGGATACTGAAAACTATTTGCATCCCTGGGATAAATCCTCCTTGGTTATAGTGTATAATTGTGTGTGTGTGTGTGTGTGTGTGTGCGCGCGCGCGTGCATGCGCGCGCAGGATCCTTTTAATGTATTGTCAGATTTGGTTTGCTAATATTCTGTTGAGGATTTTTGCATCCATGTTCCTCCATGATATTGGCTTGTGACTTTCTTTTTGCATGATATCTTTGTCTGGTTTGGGTGTCAGAGTGATGCTGGCCTCACAGAAAGAATTCAGAAGTACTCCTTCCTCTGCAACTTTTTGGAATAGTTTGAGAAGGATAGGGGTTAATACTTCTCTAAATGTTGGGTGGCACATCCTTTGTCTGAAGGCAAGGGTTGCCTCCACGCTTTTCAGTCCTGGCACCTTGGAAAGACAACCCCCAAACGCTCGGTCACTGTGGTCCCTGCTGCCAAAGTCGTTTCTCTGCCAAAGAGAACAGACCCAACCCATCAACAGTGAAGCCTGGGTCTCTCTGTTGTCATCAGAGGCCATTTCATCCATATCATACAGGAAGACTTCTTGAATTTATGGACATATTCCAAACACAGAAAAAGATTGCCAAATCATCTTGGATGCCCTTAAAACTGGCCCAGATTTTCTCAGGGTCTGGAAGAGAAGTTTTCCCTGATGAGTCTTTTTATAAAGGGGGAAGTCCAAGACTTTTTTTTTCTATTCAGTTGGTACAGCCCCCCACCATCAGGAGAGTGGATGTGCTCACACGGATTCCCAGCAACTGTTTGACTCAGTGCCGGCTTCAGCTGGCTCACCGATAACTTCCCCCGGAAGCCAAGCAGGCTTCCACAGCCTCACCAGCCAAGGCTACTCAAAGGCACGACTTCCACACAAACACTGACATGGGTCCCTGCAAAGCTCTAATCTCAGCAGCTCTGCTGACAAGGTTGTCAGAAGCGGCCCCCAGGACCTGGCCCACCCAGCCCTGTACTCTGGCTCTGTGGTTCCTAAGCAGCGGCTTGAAGAGGACCCAGTTGGTTTAACGGAGTCGCTAATTAGTGATCTCTGTGCTCATCAGTCCCTGGGCATCTCCTCTGGCACTGGCCTTTGCTTCATCTTTCTGGGTTCTTTAAAAGGCAAGCGGTGCATTTGCTTTAAACAAACAAACAAAAAATCCGTTTTCCTCAGTTTCGTCCTGCACTTTCTTTATCCAGCTGTTTAACCATTTAAGCAAACACCCTCTGAGCACTGGCCACGTTGCAAGTCCTGAGAACACAAAGACGTGTAAACACAACCCCTGTGACGGGGGAGGTGTCCTCCGAGCAGAGGAGACAGGTAAGTAGCCAGAGCTGTCGCAGCACAGCCAGAGCGGGGCTCTCCTAGAGGCAGGGCTCCAGTGCTCAGCAGGCATGCAGTGGGGGAACGGGGGGCTGGCTGAGTAAGGCGGCTCAAGCAGATTTGGGGGAGCCGCTTCTGATTATCCTCTGTCCACGAAGGAAGCAGCCTCAAGAAGGCGAGAGACGTGCCACGTAGCTAAATAAAAAGTACAGAGCAACACGGGGTAAGATGCCCGTTGGACACAAATATGCCTTTGGCTGACGTCCCCGGGTTTGCAGCTGAATAAGAAAGTGAGTCCTGGGTGAGCTTGGAGGTGGGATGAAATGGCCGACATGGAGGCCCGCTCGCGCTGGAGGGGGACGTGCTCGTTGAGCCCGAGGACGAGCTCGCTCTGTGATCGCTCTGAGGTGCGCGCCGGAGGACGGGCGTTTCCCACACGGCATCCTGTGCCTCTCCTGCAGTGATGCTCACCACACTTGCTCACTCACTGCTAAGCTCCAAAAGAGCTGGAGTCACTCGTATGTTTTTTATTGCTCTAGCCTTATCTTCCAGCATGTGCCTGGTATGTGGAAATAAAAGTAGATTTGTTTTAAAAAGCACATGGAACAAAGCACCAGCCCCGTACTCCTCAACACTGTCAGGGTCCTCGAACATAAAGCCTGCGAAACCGCCACAGCCAAGACGAGCTTCAGGAGACACGAAGACAGAACGCAGCGAAGCATAGCACTGCCGACAGCAGCCAGGACATGGAGGACCTGGGTGCCCGTCAGCAGATGCATGGATAAAGAATTGCGGCGGATCAACACAATGGAGTATTACTCGGCCATTAAAAAGGGAATGGAGTTGAGTCCGTCGGATGAAGTAAGTCCGGAAGAGAAGAGCAAGTATCATATATTAATGCACACGTGTGCAATCTAGAAAAATAATACTGATGAACCTACCTGGAGGAGAGGCACAGACATAGAGAGTCGACAGCTGGGTAGAGTGCGGGAAGGAGAAGGTGGGATAAACCGAGGGCAGCACTGATACATACACCACCGTGTGCAGAGCAGAGCTGGTGGGGGGCTGCCACGTAGCACAGGGGCTCAGCTCGAGGCTCTGTGACCACCCAGAGGGGTGCAGCGGGGGCGGGAGGGGGTCCACGAGGGAGGGGACATGTTACTCATACGGCTGATTCGCCTTGTCACACAGCAAAAGCCAACACCACATTGCAAAGCAATTATCCTCCAAACTAAAAATTTGTAAAACGCAATGAGGTATCCTGGATGGCATCCATGACAGTAGGTAAAAGGTAAGGAAGCCTGAATAAGCTGCGGACCTAATTAATCATCATTGTGCTAATATTGGCTCATGAATTGTGACCAGTGTGTTGTGTTAATACAAGTTGCCAATAATACAGGAAACGGGATCTGGAATATATGGGAACTGTCTGTACTAGCTGAGCAACTTTTCTGTAAATCTAAAACTCTTCTATAATAAAAAGTTAACAAAAATATGGATAATGATCCTCAAGTATCTTTGTGCCCCCAGCCTGCCCAGTAGCCCTTCTTCACTGTTCTGACTCTCTCCACTTGCTGTCACCGTCTCCAAAAAAGACCTCTCTTTGCTAAGCCTGGAGCCATGGAACATGCTCTTTGCCTAGAAGTGAGAAGCCTGGGTTCCTTTGCCATCATCCCACTGCATGACTTTGTGTAAACACTTTGCCTTCTGTGGGCCTTAGTTTACCCATCTATTCAATGGGTGGGTAAGACTAGAAAGGCCTTTCAAGTTTCTCCATGATGACAAGGATGGCGTCTCATTCACCTCAGTATCCCTAGCTTCTAAGACAGCCCCAGGCACACGGGAGACACTGAATAAAAGTTTGCTCAATAAATAACTCAATAAACACTGCTTGATATTCTATTAATGCAAACTTCTAAAGTCAGCCCAACATCTCCAATCTGTTTCCTTTTGGACTTAACTTTAAACTCCCTTTGTGTCTTTCTACAATTGCTAATTGTCACTTTATAAACATGTGAGCAGCAACTGAAAGAGGTCAGGACCCTCAGGCTTTGAACTCCCTGGAGCTCAGACATAGCGGTACCAGCTGAGATGGTGGGGACATTGCTTCCAAATTGTGTCACAGCGCATCACCCAGCTTCTAGGGCTGGCCTTTCCAGGGGATCCAGCAACCCCTTCTCAGCCTCTTTCTCCGACAAGCCCAGAGCTGGAGGGCTCAGCACTCCCAGCCCCTGTGTAGGAGACCCCAGCAGACCTCTCAGAAGAAGGCAGCTCAGGCCCAGGGAGGGGAGAAGCGAGCAGTCACCAAAAGCAGAGAAATCTCTGACCCTGCAAAGTGGTCTAAAGACCTGGGTCTTAGTCCCAGCCCCCAGTCTGCTCTTCAGACACACGCAGAGATCTGGGCAAGTTTTTCCTCTCTCTCTGGTTCCCCTGCCAGGGCTGGGCTGGGGGTGGGCGCTAACCAGGCTGAGAGCCCTTCCTGGTTGCTGGTGGCGTGGGCTGCATGCTCTCCTCCCTCTTATCTCTGAGTTTTCCTCTGCATAGAGAATGCTCCCCGCTCACCACCCAGCCTCTGCCCTTCAGAGAGCAGCCTCCTGGCAGGAACTCTGTGTCCAGTCCGTCACTCACTGTCCCCGCCAGCCCCACAGAACACTTTGCACACTCCCCCCCTTCAAAACTCCGCTCTAACTGCTCATCTAACGGTCTGTCTGCACCGCCAGGAGCCCCCAACGGCCTGTTCTCCGTCTGACCCCGGGCCCAGCCCGCTGCCTGGGGCATCAGCAATAAATAAGGGCTCAAGGGGTGAGCAGATGCGTGAGCGAATGGGCGAAGAAACTTGTGAACACACAAAACCAACTTGTCACTCCGGAGCTCATCTCGCGCCTCCTGAGAGTGGGTGAGGCTGTGACAGCATCTGCAAAACCATAAGCAAACAAGGCCAGCGCCCTGCGGGCTCCCCTGTGGGCTTCAGGAGAGGGCAGGCGGGCGCAGACCCCGGCCCCAGCCCCCGGCCCCCTGCTCTGCTCCCGTTGGCCCCTCCCTCAGTCCCTGCTCTCCACCCCTCCCGCCAAACCCCCGCCCCTGCGCACTCTCTCTCTCTGTCTCTCTCTCTGTCTCTCTCTCTGTCTCTCTCCCTCTCTCTCTGTCTCTCTCTCTGTCTCTCTGTCTCTCTCCCTCTGTCTCTGTGTGTCTCTCCCTGTCTCTCCCTCTCTCTCTATCTCTCTGTCTCTGTCTCTCTGTCTCTGTCTCCCTCTCTCTCTGTCTCTCTATCTCTCTCTGTCTCTGTGTGTCTCTCCCTGTCTCTCCCTCTCTATCTCTCTCTGTCTCTCTCTCTCTTTCTGTCTCTCTCCCTGTCTCTCCCTCTTTCCCCCTCTCTCTCTGTCTCTGTCTCTCTGTCTCTCTATCTCTCTCTGTCTCTCCCTCTCCCTTTCTCTCTGTCTCTCTATCTCTCTCTGTCTCTGTGTGTGTGTGTCTCTCTCTCCCCCTCTGTCTCTCCCTCTGTCTCTCCCTGTCTCTCCGTCTCTCTCTCCCCCCTCTCTGTCTCTCTCTCTCTGTGTCTCTCTCTCTCCCTTTCTCTCTATCTCTCTTTGTCTCTGTGTGTCTCTCTCTGTCTCTGTGTGTGTCTCTCTCCCTTT
>NW_024070201.1:77479518-77574231 GCF_014754425.2 Oryx dammah
CTGTCTCTGTGTGTGTCTCTCTCCCTTTCTCTCTGTCTCTGTGTGTCCCTCTCTGTCTCTGTGTGTGTCTCTCTCCCCCCCTCCCTCTCTCTTGGTCTCTCCCTCTCTGTGTCTCTCTCTCCCCCTGCCGTCTCTGTCTCTGTCTCTGTCTCTGTCTCCCTCTCTCTCTGTCTCTCATGCATTTCCCTCCATTCCCCTCCCAGCCCCACCCCCCTTCATCAAGGGCTCCCCAGGACTCACAGGTGCCTTAGGATGGGATCTCACTTCCACCCCAGCCCCGTGGCCCTGATTCATTTGACTTTGGGCGTCTTTACTCTGTTGTCAGCAAAGGGAGGCGGCGAGGAGGCTGGCAGAGGGCTGCAGGGCCCCAGGAGAGAATGGAGGGGAAGCGCTCCTCTCGGGCTGCTGTGGTGGGTGCTTCAGGGTCATCGCTGACAGTATTAGTACCAGAGGTCTTTGTGCAAGACGGTGACCCCCTCTGGATGAAATACATCCCCCGGGGATCATTTCTGCTCTTTCCTCCCAAATCAGTGACCGCCCAGGCCCGCTTCCCCCTGGCTCTCTCTAGCTTTATGTCCTCTATGTGGCAGAATCTGTCTGGATGGACAATTTCCCAATTTCCTGACCACCCTCAGAAACCATCTGAGGGGCTTTTTGTCACCGTGACCACCTGGGATGACTCCAGGAGCTTCTGACTCCGTCCGTCTGGGGTGACCCTCTGGAATGGTTATTTATGGAACTGGATGGGTTGACTCTGTGTGGAGGACAGGCCTTTGAACTTCTGGTCCAGACTGAATGAACGCTCACGTGACTATGGATGCGTGAGTGAGTCAGTAGCGCCGGTAAATGAACGCAGGGGCAGACGAATGCATGGCCTGCAGTCCACCCCTGCAGGAAGGAGGGTTGGCGTGTCCCCAGGCCTGTGCTCTGGACTCCAGCATGTGTGTCCACGTGCTCCACGCCTCCCAGGCCCGGAAGCTCAGCTGCTCCCCGCCTCTCTGTTTTCTCGCTCTTCCCTGACCTCACCCCGTGCCCCCGGTTTCCCATTCGACCCCTTTCTGCCCCCTTTCCTCCCACAGCTCACCTCAGCCTACTCAGCCCCCCTCCCAACATAACATTTGCCACCTGGGGGTCCTTTCCTCATTCCAAGGCACCCATGTGAGAAAAAGCTTCAGACACAGTAGTTACACACACACACACACACACTCTCTCACAGAAAGATTTATTTTTCATGAGCCGCAGTGACTAACAGGGTCAAAAAATAGCACAGACATTCCAAAGAAACGGCGAGAAGAGCAGCGGCTGCCTCCTCCACCGTCTGTCCAAGACCACCAATGGGGCCTCAGAGGAGCCCCCTCCTCCCTTCTGGAAGCTTCCTCCAGCCTTGCCTGGATGCTCTGGGGACAGCCCTGGGCTGAGAACGTGAGTCTGTGAAGACCTTGGCTTGAGATGGAAGGAGTGAGCTGAGAGAAGCCCCTTCCGTCCACCCTGCGCTCTGCCTCTGGAGCTGGCTCCATCCCAGCCAAGGTCAGCAAGTCCACTGACATCAAGCTGGCTTCTTCCTGCCCCCGAGGCTCCTGTCTTGTCCTTTACATTCTGTGTCCTCCAAGAACAAAAGCCGGAATGCACAGGCCACGCCCTGGGTGCACAAAGCCCCCACCAGCATCTCCATCCTCCGGCGGTGCGGCGGTCATGTCTGCCCCAGTGCCCGTCCCCAGCCCCCCAGCCCAGCAGGAGTAGCCACGGGGCTCCCATCCTGATGGGAAGGTCAGGAAAACCCACCCAGTGCTTTTAACCCCGGGCACCGCCCCCAACCCCCGCCAGGAAGAGGGCCACTGACCCTGAAAAAACAAAGGGTGATGAAGAAAATGCTTATAAATTCAAAACAAGGTTGGCAGGCGTGGGAAAGGAATCAAGGGAACCTCTGAAGCTCTCTCCCATCTCCCTCTTGGAACCAGGGACTGCGGCAGAGGGACCCAGGATCCAGGACTTCTTTGAGCGTTGCACGCCAGCTGCCTTGAGGAGGGATTCCCTACAGGGAGCCTGGGTGCACACTCACACTTCTCTCTTAATGTGCGGACCAGCCGTCAGAGCCCCCCAAACCAGTAGGGGTGGACTCATTCTAAACTGCTTCCTATGTCCCTTTTTCCCTCAAGGATATTGTGTGATGAGCAGAGATGCGCAGAGCAGAGGGTGTTCATCCAAGGGACAAGTGCCCCAGGCGCCCAGCCCATCCTTGTCTACACAAATGCACACACAAAAAGCAGGTGTCCCCTCCCATCAAAGGGACCCTTGGCACCCACTCAGGCCAGCGCCCAAGAAGAATGTCCTGGGGATGTCGGATGCAGAGACAGGCAGAGGTCAGCTGCTCGCAGGTCTGGAGGAGGTTGGAGAGATGAGGATTTGGGGAGGGGGCCCGAGCAGCCCTTAGACCAAATGCAGACGCCTCCTCTTTCTCCTTTTCCCTTCCCAAGTCCCCGCTCATATCATGAAACCAAGAAGCTTGCTGCTGCACCAACCTCACTGCCTTCCAGTCCCTGTGGAAAAGAGAGGATGAAGGAAAGGGGCTAAGGACGCTTGTAGAAAGCATGTCTAGCTGGTGGGCTGCAAGAAGGGACGCCCCCTGCACGCACCGCTCGACCTCCAGGGCCTGAAACACTGCGAACTGATCCAAGTTGGAGTGAAACTCTGGAGCTCACAGCTGCAGAGCCAGGAGCTGCAACTTTGCTGACACCCAGCCTGTCTCAGCCAGGTCCATTCCCTCCAGAGGCCTCAGGGACAAAGAGCTTGAACTGGGCAGTGTCTGCGAGCTTCAGACGCCTTAACCCTTAGGGGCCTTTCAGAACAAGGAGGTAAAAAGGGAGAGAGACTGAGGGAGAAGGAGGATGAGCCTTGGGGGAGGATGTGGGCGCCAAGAGGTGAGGATTCAGAGGAGAAATTGCACTTGGTTGGGGTGAGGAGGGGAACAGAGGAGGAAAAGGGGGTGAAAACTAAAAGGAAATGGTAAGGGGAGCTGGAGATCCAGGAGAAGGGCTGGGGGGAAGTGAACTTTGATGGAGCCTGGACGCACATCATTTTAGTTTCAGGGGACGGGGAGGAGGGGGAAGTGAACTTTGATGGAGCCTGGAAGATCAGTTCAGTTCCTCCGTTTTATCCCCACGGAGGCTGGGAGCATTTCAGAGACGGGCAAGGTCGGTCTCACGGAGATGGGGCTGCGGGCTTCCCTCTCTTACCCTCCAGAGCCACAAACCTCTGAAGCACTTCCCAGGGGGAAAGGAGGACAAGACCGACGCGGGGAGCAGGGAGAGGAGTCAAGTGCACCAGAGAAGGGGGCCCCCGCCCCCTCACCAGCTCCCCGCTCTTCAGAGAGCAAAGGGCCCAGGGCAGGGGGGGGGACCCGGCCCTAGTCCACCACGAGGGTCTCCTGGCTGTAGGGGATGGACTTCTCCGGCATCGGCTCCCCGCCCTTCCCCGCGCCGCCGGGCCCGGGGCCCTGGCTCTGCCCCGACGACGCCGAGGAGGAGGAGCTGGCCGACTTGTCCCCGCCGCCGCCGCCCCGGCCGCCGCCGCCGCCAATGCCGCCCGCGCGCCAGGCGCCGCCGCAGCCCCGGCGGCCCCAGCAGAGCACCGAGGCGCAGGCCTGGCGGAAGCGGGGGTCGAAGAAGGCGTAGAGGAAGGGGTTGAGGCAGCTGTTGACGTAGCTGATGCAGGTGCAGTAGGGGAAGACGTTCATGAGGAAGCTGTCGAAGGCGCAGGGCCAGCGCAGCAGGCTGCCCAGCACGTAGAGGGTCTTGACCAGGTGGTAGGGCAGCCAGCAGAGCGCGAAGGTCAGCACCAGCACGGCGATGATGGCCAGCAGCCGCCGCCGCTTGCGCAGGCCCCGCGCGCGCTCCTTGCCGAAGTGGCCGGCCACCGTGCGGCCGATGCAGAAATAGCAGGTCAGCATGACGGCGAAGGGCCCCGCGAAGCCCAGCGCGGTGGACGAGACGCCCAGCCCCACCTCCCAGGCCCACTCGGCGTCGGGGCCGGCCACCAGCGAGTAGTCCATGTAACACTGCGCCTTGGTGGCGTTCTCCACCTGCGGCTCGGCGCCGGCGGTGCGGAAGACCAGCACGGGCAGCGCGAGCAGGCCGGCCAGCGCCCACAGCCCGGCCGCGGCCACGGCGCCGCCGACCCGCGGCCGCAGCCGGGCGTTGGCCACCGGCCTCACGATGGCCAGGTAGCGGTCCAGGCTGAGGCCGGTGAGGCAGAAGACGCTGGCGTACATGTTGACGAAGATGAGATAGCTGCTGAGCTTGCAGGCGAAGGCCCCGAAGGGCCAGTCGTAGTCACGGTAGGTGTAGGTGGCCCAGAGCGGCAGGGTCACCACGAAGGTGAGGTCGGCCACCGCCAGGCTGGCGATGAAGACGTCAGCTGCCCGCCGCCGGTCGCGGCTGCTGCGGAAGACGGTCCAGAGCACCAGCCCGTTGCCCGCCGTCCCCAGGACGAAGACCACCATGTAGATGGCAGGGATGAGGGCGCCGGAGGACTGCCAGTCCTCGTACTCACACTCAGACTGGTTGTCCGCCCCATAGTAGCCGTCATACTCCCCACCTTCTTCCATGCTGGGGCACGCAGAGGTCAGCTGGGGGTCCCCCCCGGGGTACCGGGCTCAGCCAAGCACCCTGAGCTCTGGCTGGCAGCCTCGGGGAGGGGAGCAGGCAGGGCCAGAGGTGTCCAGCACCCCTCGCAGCGGCGGCAGCAGCTCCCAGGCCCCGGGAGGAGGAGGCCTGGCTCCTGCAGGCGTCCCTCCAGCGGCCCCAGCCTCTTCTCAGACACTTCCTCGCGCCCTCCTGAGCCTCTGTCTCCTCCTTGGCTGTTCCTCCCTCCTCCCACCTCCAGACCAGCCCCTCACTTGTGAGTCTTAGGATCCTGAAGTTACAGCCCACTTTTTTTTTTTCTTTTCTTGTCACTGGGCAAGTGGACCAAATTGACCCCTGCCGTGCTGGGCAGGATGTTATCTGTGGTTTGCAGCCTGCTCTGCGCCTGACCCAGCCTCTGTCTCTCTCTCTCTCACTCTCTCTGGATTCCTCTGGGTGTTTGCAGAACCTCTCATCAGGCCTCTGCTCCCAAAACCCCCTCCCTCGTTCTCACCCCCTCCCAGCCCCTCTAAATGGGGCAAATTATGCAGGTTGAAAGCCAGCCTGAGCTGGGGCTGTGAGGGTAGGGGGCAGGAGGGTGTGAGATTTCGCAGGATGGTCTGAGCATCTGGCAGGCCCACCTGGCAAGCCAGTCTAGCCTCTCAGGTCCATCTTCCCCCCCTCCCCTCCTGCCTCCCAGCCCCCACCCAGACCAGACTTCCCCCTACCCTCCTCTTTAACACTTCAGCCTTGAGCCTCTCCAGGAGGGTCTTTGTGCTCCACAGACCCAGTGACAGAGAGATGTCTGTAGGATCCATCCATCAGCTGTTAGGCGACTGCAGTTTTCAGAGAGCGCAGGAAGTATCAGAGGATGTGGGGGCAGGGTCACAGCAGAAAGAAACCCTAGGCTGAAGGATGTCTAATCCAGCCATCGGGTCTATGGGGAAATTGAGGCTGAACAAGGTAAAGGTCTTGCCCAAGGACACAGGATAAATTTTCTCTTGGTTTTGTCCCTTTGAATTTCCTCTGCTCCTAGCATGAAGCAGCGCCTGGCATGTAGTAGGTGGTCACTAATGGTGGTTGAGTGAATGAGTAAGCAGATGGATGAATTAGGATGTGAAGGAAAAGGGGAGTCCATATATGGAAGAGTGGCTCTTTGAATCACTAGGCAGTGAGAACACAGATACATTTTGGTTCTCGAGTTTTTCCTGCTCTGCATGGACCAGGAAGTTCTATAAGACCTTGTGGGGATCAGGAAGTTAAAACTGAAGGAGGAGATGGAAAAAGAGGCAGTCGATGCCATGGGCAGCATCCCATAGAAACTGACCTCGCCCTGTCCATTTGCCTCTCTGGGACCTCTGGGCAGGAAGGAGGGAGCAATGCACAAGATAGGATTGAAAATTGCTGTCTATGTTGGGCAGGAGTGAGAGGGAGCAAAATCAGGAGAAGAGTCTTGGCCACATTCAAAGCACAAGGCTTACAAAACTAGAATCCGTCATCTCAAGCAAGAGTTGGTCCGAAAATCTTCTCTAGAGGTCTTCAACCAGGGACCCCAAACTCAAATACTCACAAGGGCCAGGCTAAAAGTGTGTATGGGAAAAACAATCAGTTTGAGACGATAGGGAGAGGTAGAGACTGTGGAAACTGGAGCAAGCACACTCCATCACACAAGTGGACTTATTTACAGAAAAGAAACAGACTCACAGACTTAGAGAAGGAGCCCAAGGTTTCCAAGGGGAAAGAGTAGGGGTAAGAAATAGTTAGGGAGTTGGAGACTGACATGCACATGCTGCTATATCTTAACTGGATAACCAGGGACTTCCCAGTAGTTAAGAATCCACCTTCCAAAGCAGGAGACTTAGGTTCAATCCCTGGCCAGGTAGCTGAGATCCCACAGGCCACAGGGCATCTAACCCCATGTCCTAGAACCACTGAACCTGTGCGCTCTGGAGCCTGCGAGCCACAGCTAGAGAGAAACCGAGTGTAGCAACTGAGATGCAGCCAAATAAATAAATAAATATTTTTTAAACTGGATAACCAGCAAAGACCTGCCGTAGAGCCCGGGGAACTCTGCTCAACGTTACATGGCAGTCTGGGTAGGAGAGGAGTCTGGGGGAGAATGGATACGTGTATACGGGTGACTGAGTCAGTTGGCTGTGTGCCTGGAACTGTCTCAGCATCGTTAATCAGCTATACCCCAAGGCCAAATAAAATGTGTCAATAAAACAAGAAAAGTGAGACAATGAAAAACGAACATCCACTCCACCACTCCATCAAAAGGAGGTCTCTCGAACGCCCAGTGTCTGGTTACCACCCAGAAATGGGGAACCTAGCTTGACGCCTGTTTTTTTCAACCTAATTCCAGATTCTAAATGTAATGGGAAATTCTCATGTTTGTAAATTGGGGGGACTCCACTTATAAAAATGATTCGGCAGGATAACTAAAACATGTTCCCAGGCCCGACAAGGTGCCCTTCGAGTGGGAACTTACCCGGAATAGAAGGAAGCAGAAAAACAGGAAGGACAGGTCAGGAAGAAGGAACATAAAATGCAAAGACAGGGAAATGAAAACAGGCACGGTCAGAGCCTCAGGGTGCCATGGGGAGAGGCAGGAAGGGAGAGATAAGGAAGGCCCTGGGGACCTTGGACAGCCTTTCCCTAAAGGCAACACGCCAAGGAGAGTGTGTTGGTCTTTCTCGTGAAGACGGCATATTGAGCACTTACTTACCACGTGCTAGGCATTCCTTGAAGCATTTCCTATTTTATGTCTTCCTTATCTCTTTTAATTGGCAGAACCCCTCTCGAAAGTAGATACCTTTATTCATCTCAGTTTACAGATAAGGCCACTGAGGTTCAGGGATGTGACGTGATTTGGCCAAGGTGAAATCAGATTTTGAACCAAGTCCACGAACTAAACCACTATGTTCCCAGAGGAAAAACTCCAACCCTATTTTTTGTTTGTTTGTTTTTTAATCAAATACTTTCTGGCCAGGCCAGGCAGCATGCAGGACCTTAGTTCCCCAATTAGGGACCGAATGCATGTACCCTGCACGGGGAGCGCAGAGTCAACCACTGGCCCAGCAGGGAAGTCCCTCCACCTCCTCACACTGAGGCAGCTGAGGAGGGCGAAAAAGTTGGCTTAAAGCTCAACATTCAGAAAACTAACATCATGGCATCCGGTCCCATCAGTTCATGGGAAATAGATGGGGAAACAGTAGAAACAGTGTCAGACTTTATTTTGGGAGGCTCCAAAATCACTGCAGATGGTGACTGCAGCCATGAAACTAAAAAACGCTTACTCCTTGGAAGAAAAGTTATGACCAACCTAGATAGCATATTCAAAAGCAGAGACATTACTTTGCCAACTAAGGTCCGTCTAGTCAAGGCTATGGTTTTTCCTGTGGTCATGTATGGATGTGAGAGTTGGACTGTGAAGAAGGCTGAGCGCCGAAGAATTGATGCTTTTGAACTGTGGTGTTGGAGAAGACTTTTGAGAGTCCCTTGGACGGCAAGGAGATCCAACCAGTCCATTCTGAAGGAGATCAACCCTGGGATTTCTTTGGAAGGAATGATGCTAAAGCTGAAACTCCAGGACTTTGGCCACCTCATGTGAAGAGTTGACTCATTGGAAAAGACCCTGATGCTGGGAAAGACTGAAGGCAGAAGGAGAAGGGGACAACAGAGGATGAGATGGCTGGATGGCATCACTGACTCGATGGACATGAGTCTGAGTGAACTCCAGGAGTTGGTGATGGACAGGGAGGCCTGGCGTGCTGCGATTCATGGGGTCGCAAAGAGTCGGACACGACTGAGCGACTGAACTGAACTGAACTGAACTGTCCTCTTCTGAGCATCATAAAAAGATAGGATGGTACTAGGGTATCCAAGGTTTACTTTAAAACAACGTCTCTTTGGTGAAATTAAAAATAGATTGACAAATAGCTTCGAGATCCTCCCAGCTCTCGATGGAACTGGGTATGAGACCCCTGCCAGGCAACAGACAGTGCATGCAAAAACTACCCTGCCACCTGCCTTCCCCAAAGAGGATCCCCCTTGTCAGACGCCAGGTGGAAAGTTAGCAAGACCAGCCTCTGGAAGGGTTGCATCTGCAGCGTGGAGGTCCGAGAGGATCCATCCGGGGCTTCCTCGATCTCACAAGACACAGAGTAGGAATCGCCTGGGATCTGCTTGTCTAACGAAGACGGTACGGGAGGACTTCCCCGGTGGCCTGGTGGTTAAGACCCCGAGCTGCCAACACAGAGGGTAGGGGTTTGATCCCCAGTCAGGGAACTAAGATCCCACATGCTGTGTGGCTCAGCCAAAAGATTAAAAAAGAAAAGGACAGGCACACCTCATTTCACTGCCACATTTAAATAATCAGCAAGTCTTACCCTACAGCACAGGGAACGCTGCTCAGTGTTATGTGGGAGCCTGGATGGGAGGGGAGTCTGGGAGGGAGGGGATACGTGTATATGTGTGGCTGAGTTCCTTTGCTGTCTACCAACCAGAAAAAAAGATAACAAAAAGATAATGGAGAGTAAAAAATAAATAAAGTTACAGGGATTGAATGAGCAAAAAATAAGAAGAAGAAAGCCATTTAAAAGAAGAAGAATGTACAAGTGGCATAATGGCTGTCATTATAACCTGACAGCAAGCTTGGATGAAAATGGTTAACTTTCAGCCACGTTATTGGAAAAGACCCTGATGCTGGGAAAGACTGAAGGCAGAAGGAGAAGGGGACGACAGAGGATGAGATGGTTGGACGGCATCACCGACTCAGTGGACATGAGTTTGAGTAAACTCCAGGAGTTGGTGATGGACAAGGAGGCCTGGCGTGCTGCAGTCCATGGGGCCACAAAGAGTGGGACACAACTGAGCGATTGAACAACAAGACTTCATCAGCGATGACCTTGACCTGCCAGAAGGGACCTAAGGGCTCTATAGGGACCAGGTCAGGTCAGGTCATGAGAGATGGCCCTGTTACGAATAAAAATGACTACCCAGGACCTTCCAGGATAAAGGCCAAAATCAAGACTCTCAGTGAATCCAGAGCTTCTCTGTTTCTCTCAGAAAGATGTGCTCTTTGCAGTTAGGAGCACAGAAGGAGGGGAGCGACTGAGTCGGAGTGTCCCCAAATCAGCCAGCTGTTCTTGGCTGCTCCCACTTGAATCCCGAGGCAGACAGGAGCTTGAGACCCTGCGGGAGAGGATACTCATCCATCTCTTTAATCCTCTGGCTTCCAGGCTCTCTGACTCAGAGAAACAGTTAATCTCACCAGAGGAACCAGACTCACTGAAATGGGAGGCACTAGGGAGCTAGGCCTGGGAGGGGGCTATTGACTGGGGCCAGAGGGGATGGAATGCTGATAAGCTCTGCCCCCTGTTCCCTAACCCCACCCCGGCCAAGAACCAGCTGGAACCAGATGGTCTGAGCACCCCCAAAATGGCCTGCATGGAACAGCCAGCCCGACTCCTCTCCCAGGCTGACACCCAAGGCGCCTGGTTACCCAGTGCAGAGGATGAACGTTGGGTCAACGGGACCAGTCGCAAGAGGCTGACCTTATGCGCCCCAAGGGCTCAGAAATCAGCCCTCTCCAGAACGAACTTATGGTTGCCACGGGGAAAGGAACAGTCAGGGAGTTTGGGATAACAGGTATACTCTACTGTGTTTAAAATGGATAGTCAGCCAGATCAGCTGCACAGCACAGGGAACTCTGCTCCATATGGTGTGGCAGGCTGGATGGGAGGAGGGTTTGGGGGAGAGTGGATGTGTGTACATGCATGGACGAGCCCCTTCCCCGTCCCCCTGAAACTGTCATGACAGAGTTAATCAGTTATGCCCTAATACAAAATAAAAGGGGTGTTTTTTTTAATATAATAAAAAGTGTTTTTTTTTAAAGAAAGAAAAAAAAGTCAGCCCTCCCCAGGCAGAGCGTACCTGGGCAGAACCTGCTTTTCGTTTCTGTCCCCTTCAGCTTGGCACTGGTGTGTCTGCTGAGTTAGAGCTGAGGGAACAAGTGTTCAGGAAAGATCGGGCCGTCACCTCAGGGCGGCTCTGCTGAATTAACAAGGAGACCTTTTTGCTGAGTCGACCAGAAGCATCCACCCTGAGCCATCTGGCAGACCAGCAGCAAGGCTGGAGCCTTGGCCCGTGTTCCCCTGGACTGGCCAGCCCTAGAGAGGCCGGGCGGGTTTCCCGGGGGCCTTCTCCTCCTCCTGGGTGATTTCTTGAGAGTATTGTGATGAGCCTGGCAGCCCGGCACCCTGGACCTGCTGCCGGTTCCTTTGAGGAGCGCCCAGACCGCTGGGGGTGGGGAGTTTCTGAGTCAGGGAGTCCGCTGCCTTCACCCACCCCGCCCTCAGGGTTGTGGTCCCAGGCCCAGAAAGCAGAGACTGGCTCGGCCCAGGCTGTGTGCTGCTGTGTGTGGCCATGTATGGCTGTGTATGGTTGTGTGTGGCCGTGTGTGGCCATGTGTGGCCATGTGTAGTTGTGTGTGGTTTTGTGAGGCCGTATGTGGCCGTGTGTGGTTGTGTGTGGCTGTATGTGGCCGTGTGTGGCTGTGTGTGGCCGTGTGTGGCCGTGTGTGGTTGTGTTTGGTTGTGTGTGGCCTTGTGTGGTTGTGTGTGGCTGTGTGTGATTGTGTGTGGCTGTGTGTGGTTGTGTGGCCATGTGTGGTTGTGTGTGGCCATGTGTGGTTACATGTGGCTGTGTGTGGCCGTGTATGGTTGTGTGTGTCCGTGTGTGTCTGTGTGTGATTGTGTGTGGCTGTGTGTGTCCGTGTGTGGCTGTATGTGTCCATGTGTATCCAAGTGTGATTGTGTGTGGCCATGTGTGGTTGTGTATGGCCGTGTGTGGTTATGTGTGGTTGTGTGTGGCTGCATATGTGTTGTTGTGTGTGACTGTGTGTGGTTGTGTGTGGCCATGTGTGTGTCCATGTGTGGTTGTGTGTGGCTGTGTGTGATCGTGTGTGGCCGTGTGTGATTGTGTGTGGTTGTGTGTGGCTGGGTGTGTCCATGTGTGGTTGTGTGTGGCTGGGCACGCTCGCCAGCAAGCACGCTCACACAGGGCGGCTATGAGCAGACAGGAGCTGGGTGTGCCCAGGGTACCCATGTGTGTTGGGCTGAGGGCTCTGTGAGGACAGGAGGGGTGCCTCTCTCTGAGAGCTGGGACAAGGGCAAAGCAGAGCCTCGCCCAGCACAGCCCCAGGCAAGGACCTCAGGGTGGACGCCTGCCTGCCTCCCTGCCCCGCGGGCTCTTGCTCCTCCCCACCGCCCGCAGCAGCCCCCCGGTTCCACAGCTCTGCTTTGCACTCCAGCGTCAGACCCACCCAGGGCTGTGGGGCCCTTTGCCCCCTTCCCTCAGGCAACAGCTGCTCCCCTCACAGCTGGATGCAGCCTCTGAGCAGGGGCGGGCGGGGCGGGGGAGCGGGCGGGGTGCCCATCTTGGCTTATCTGACCACAGCAAATGGCCAGCTGCCTCTAGTCAGTGAAGCATACCCCCATCTTCAGGGGCCCTTCACCCAGCCATTTGGTGCTCCTTAAAGCCCCAGGCCGGATCCCGGGACTCTTGGATGTCCTGGGATCTCGGGATAGCAAATGCGGGAAAACCCACTGGCCTGGGGGCCGACAAACATGAGCTCCTTCATATTCCAAGATGACCAATATCATCTTGATCACAGATTCATTCATTCAATAAGCAAATACTTATTGAGCAGCTACTATAGTGTGAACAATTCAGACCATATCCCCGATCCCCTGAACATTCCTTCTAGAGGCAGGAAACAGGCAAAATAAATGAGCCGTCAGTAAATGCAGCGAACTCAGAAAGTTATGGACGATGACAGAGGAGACACAGGGAAAGGGGCCGGTTTTTCGCAAGGTAGACCACTGAAGCCTGGGGCTCTCCTAGCAGTCGCCGACGTTCTAGCCGAAACCTGAAACTGGCTTGCCGCGTAACCCTAGACGAGGCTCTTCCCCTCTCTGAGCCTCGGTTTCCCTGTCGGTCCATGAGGATGCTGAACCAGTAGGAACTAGCTTTCTGTGACTCTAGGGATTGTGGCAGTAGCTCCCAGAGGTGATTGGAGAAGTGGATTTCCTGTTAAAAAAAAAAAAAAAAGTCAAAAGAAGGAAGCAAACTGACTCTCTGGGTGTAGAAGTCAGTGATGGGCAGTGTCGTCTTCCCGGTCATGGAACCAAACCCCATCTAATGGGCTGTTTGTTAGACTGTGAGTAAGAGGGGTCTGGAAGCCTCTCCTTATCTGCACACCCGCCTCTCTCATCTCTTTACCCATCACTACCTACTTCCCCCCATTACTAAGCACAGCACCCTACACTTGTTCAGTCGCTAAGTCATGTCTGACTCTTTGTGACCCCATGGACTACAGCACTCCAGGCTTCCCTGTCCTTCACTGTCTCCCTGAGTTTGCTCAAATTCATGTCCATTGAGCCAGTGATGCCATCCAACCATCTCAGCCTCCATTGCCCCCTTCTCCTCCTGCCCTCAATCTTTCCCTAATTTCCTGAAAAGACGCAGTCTCTGGGTCTTTTCCGGAGAAGGCAATGGCACCCCACTCCAGTACTCTTGCCTGGAAAATCCCATGGATGGAGGAGCCTGGTGGCCTGCAGTCCATGGGGTCGCCAAGAGTCAGACACGACTGAGCGACTTCACTTTCACTTTTCACTTTCATGCACTGGAGAAGGAAATGGTAACCCACTCCAGTGTTCTTGCCTGGAGAATCCCAGGGACAGAGGAGCCTAGTGGGCTGCCGTCTGTGGGGTCGCACAGAGTTGGACACAACTGAAGCGACTTAGCTGCAGCAGCAGGGTCTTTTCCAGTGAGTCAGCTCTTCACATCAGGTGGCCAAAGTATTGGAAGTTCAGCTTCAGCCTCAGTCCTTCCAGTGAATATTCTGGACTGATTTCCTTTAGGACGGACTGGTTCTTGCAGTCCACCCTAGACTTAATGAATCACTAATAAATATGCATCACTACGAACAAAGCTAGTGGAGGTGATGGAATTCCAGTGGAGCTGTTTCAAATCCTGAAAGATGATGCTGTGAAAGTGCTGCACTCAATATGCCAGCAAATTTGGAAAACTCAGCAGTGGCCACAGGACTGGAAAAGGTCAGTTTTCATTCTAATCCCAAAGAACAGCAACGCCAAAGAATGCTCAAACTACCATACAATTGCACTCAACTCACACACTAGTAAAGTAATGCTCAAAATTCTCCAAGCCAGGCTTCAGCAATACGTGAACCATGAACTTTCAGATTTAGAAGTTTTCTAAACTTCCAGTTTTAGAAAAGGCAGAGGAACCAGAGATCAAATTGCCAACATCTGCTGGATCATGGAAAAAGCAAGAAAGTTCCAGAAAAACATCTATTTCTGCTTTATTGACTATTCTAAAGCCTTTGACTGTCTGGATCACAGCAAACTGTGGATAATTCTGAAAGAGATGGGAATACCAGACCATCTGACCTGCCTCTTGAGAAACCTGTATGCAGGTCAGGAAGCAACAGTTAGAATTGGACATGGAACAACATACTGGTTCCAAACAGGAAAAGGAGTACATCAAGGCTGTATATTGTCACTCTGCTTATTTAACTTCTATGCAGAATACATCATGAGAAACGCTGAGCTGGAAGAAGCACAAGCTGGAATCAAGATTGCCGGGAGAAATATCAATAACCTCAGATATGCAGATGACACCACCCTTATGGCAGAAAGTGAAGAGGAACCCAAAAGCCTCTTGATGAAAGTGAAAGAGGAGAGTGAAAAAGTTGGCTTAAAGCTCAACATTCAGAAAACTAAGATCATGGCATCTGGTCCCATCACTTCATGGGAAATAGATCGGAAACAGTGGAAACAGTGTCAGACTTTATGTTTTTGGGCTCCAAAATCACTGCAGATGGTGACTGCAGCCATGAAACTAAAAGACGCTTACTCCTTGGAAGAAAAGTTATGACCAACCTAGATAGCATATTGAAAAGCAGAGACGTTACTTTGCCAACAAAGGTCTGTCTAGTCAAGGCTATGGTTTTTCCTGTGGTCACGTATGGATGTGAGAGTTGGACTGTGAAGAAGGCTGAGTACCGAAGAATTGATGCTTTTGAACGGTGGTGTTGGAGAAGACTCTTGAGAGTCCCTTCGACTGCAAGGAGATCCAACCAGTCCATTCTAAAGGAGATCAGTCCTGGGATTCCTTTGGAGGGAATGATGCTAAAGCTGAAACTCCAGTACTTTGGCCACCTCATGAGAAGAGTTGACTCATTGGAAAAGACTCTGATGCTGGGAGGGATTGGGGGCAGGAGGAGAAGGGGACGACAGAGGATGAGATGGCTGGATGGCGTCACTGACTCGATGGACATGAGTCTGAGTGAACTCTGGGAGTTGGTGATGAACAGGGGGGCCTGGCGTGCTGCGATTCATGAGGTCGCAAAGAGTCGGACACGGCTGAGCGACTGAAATGAACTGAACTGAATAAATATGCAGGGATGATTGGGCTGCAGCTGGAACGAGCACCATCTATACCTTCAGAGGCACTCAGGGCTTTCCTTAAGACCGCCTGGATGGAGGGTGAGTTTCCCATGACTTCGAAGAGAAAAGACTCCTAAAAGGCACTGAGGCCGTTGATTTCCAAGCTGAGGTCAGGAGCCGTGTGAGGCCAGTAATGGGGGAGAGGAAGTCTCCGGGCTCAGCATCAGCGTTTCATAAAACCCTGTGCCCCACCGCCCCTTGAAGGAGGTCACCCTCTCTGCCTGCTGGGCTTGGATTTCACACCTCGACATGCTGGCTCTGGTGACTCCATGCCGCTCAGGATGCCCTGGTGAACAAAAGCTGGGAAGACGCATCCATCATTATTTAACAAATGGAGTGGGCTGGATAAACAGACTCCTCCAAAGTGGTAACTCGTTAGTGAGGGGAGATGAGGAAAATGGGCAGAATGGCCTTTGCTGGTGAGGAGCTTGCAGCTGCTAATCTGTTGTGCACACTTGACTTTGCCCAGGAGGAAAGTGAGGAGGCCGGAGGAGGGAAAGGGAACGCCTCCAGGCGTCCCCACGGGGCACCCCCATCCCTTGTGCCCCTCGGCCTCCCCCTCCCATCCCTGTCCTTCCTCCTCGGAGCAGACGCCCCTCTGTGAGGCTGGGAGGGGAGGGGGCCTCCAGCAGGAGACAGCACGACAGGAAACAGCAGAGCCGGGAAAGAAGGCAGGAAGGGGCGGCCGGGCCGGACTCCACTCACGCCCGCGCCATCAGCCTGCAGGAGAGCCGCCCGGTGTGGCCAAAAATATTTACAGTAAATCTAAACTAACAGAGGTGCTGGACCGGCGCTGACAATGGGAGGATGTGTGGCCCGGCTGTCCAGGGGAGAGACCAACGTAGAGATGGGAGCCTCGCGCCCCTAACGAGGAAGTCAAGGCTTCCCCCACCCGGGCCACAGCCCGAGCTAGCCCTGCCCATCCAGGCTGCCTGCAGTCCATCCCCCCGCCCCAGGGCGGGAAGGCATCCCGGAGTCTCAGAACTGCTGAGAGAGCCGTCAGCCTGCCACCCTGCCCCAGTCCCACAGCCTAAGTTGAGGGTTTACATCCTCTCTCTGTTACACAGAAGCCACACACTCCTCACACGAGGGAGAGCAATCCTCCTCATGCTGTACTTTATACCCGCAGCTCAACCTCATTCGCCCTGGCCACGTCGAAAGTGACTGCAGTGAGTAGGTAATGTGCAGAAACTCTCTCCACGGCACCCCAGTCCGAGGGCCACCACTCAGCAGCTTCTTGCGTACCTCTGCTGACCAGACACTCCCTGCTGCCCCGGAAGGCCATGCCAGTCCCATCTGGACCGTCCCTGCTCCATCCACAGGGTTCCTTCAGTGGAGCAGAGTGGCTCAGAGCCCAGAGCTGCCGCTCACTAGTCGCTTCGCATTGCCGTTGGGTGAGCCGCCCAATCATTTCAAGCCTCAGTTTTCCCTTCTGTACAATGGGAGTCATTGTAGTACCTACCTTACAGGGTTGGTATGAGGTTCAGCAACAGAGTAGCGATCAGGTACTTGGAGACAATGCCAGGGAGGTGGAAAGACGTGGGCAGAAGTACAGAGATAGGAAAGAAAGAGCAGCAAAAGTCTTGGGGCTAAAGACAGATAAGGCTGGGAAAGCCAGCCACCATGTGCTGCCATTACGGAGACATCCAGGAATCCCCTGGCAGCCCAGTGGATAGGACGCTCAGTGCGCTCACTGCCCGGGGCCTGGGTTTAGTCCCTGCTCAGGGAACTAAGATCCCAACAGTCAAGGGGCATGGCCAAATAAAGTAAAATAAAAAAGAGACGCTGAACAGCTGGACCTGGAGTGGCCGGTGCGATACCCACTCGCCGCAGTCGCAGTCAAGCACTCGAAGGGTGGCCAGGGTGAATGGGGATAAGTTGCAGGATAAAATACAATGCAAGAGGGATTTCCCTGTGGTCCAGTGGCTAAGGCTCTGCCCTTCCATTGCAGGGGATGCGGGTTCAGTCCCCAGCCAGGGAACAAAGGTCCCAAACGCCAAGCAGTGCTGCCAATGAATAAATAAAAATGCAATGCAAGATATCACACTAGTAAGCTTTTATATTGATTGCACATCAACTGATGTTTCAGATACATTGAAGCAAATAAAGTATGCATTAAAATGCGTTTAACTTGTTTCCTTCACTTTTTTAGTGTGAAAAAAGTAAAACTACACGTGTCGTTCCTATTATATTCCTGTGGGGTAGCGCTGAGCTAAAAGGATCAGGTCCAAGCTTTAGAATGTTCACTCTGGAGACTTTCCGGGTGGTCCAGTGGTTAAGTCTTCACCGCAATGCAGGGGTCCTGGGTTCAATCCCTGCTCGGGGAACTAAGATCCCACAAGCCACACAGCACAGCCAAAAATAATAACAAATGAATAAAAATACATAATTTTTAAAAGATGAAGGCATCTTTGAGGGGTGTCAGAATAGAGATGCTTGTTAGGAAATAGAGGCAGTTGTCTGAACCCAGGCCTGGCCTACAGAAAGGACTCAGGGATTTTTTGGCCACAGGTAGATTCGAGAGAGAAGTGACTTCTCTTCTCCTTAAGCTCCACATAAATACAACCACTAGTAGTAAGTAAAACTTATCACACCAAAGCTACTAGGTAAAGTTTGCCGGGCAATGAAACAAATGTGTAAATGCTCTTCCCCATGTAATTTCACAAAAAAATTTAAAATTCATTAAAAAAGAAAGAATGTGTGCTGAAGAATTGATGCTTTTGAACTGTGGTGCTGGAAAAGACTCTTGAGAATCCCTTGGACAGCAGGAAGATCAAACCAGTCAATCCAAAAGGAAATCAACCCTGAATATTCATTGCCAGGACTGATGCTGAAGCTGAAACTCCAATACTTTGGCCACTTGATGTGAAGAGCTGACTCTTGGGAAAGACCCTGATGCTGGGAAAGACTGAAGGCAGGAGGAGAAGGGGACGACAGAGGGTAAGATGGTTGGATGGCATCACTGACTCAATGGACATGAGTTTGAGTAAGCTCCGGGAGTTGGTGATGGACAGGGAGGCCTGGCGTGCTGCAGGCCATGGGGTGGCAAAGAGCCAGACACGACTGGGCGACTGAACTGAACTGAACTGATAGAGTCTGTGAAGTTCTGCTTTTTGGAACAATCTATAAAGTCATATTGTTTTTCCCTTGTTCTTTTTTAATGACACTTTCTGGTTCTCGAGCCAGGAGAGGTAGCTGATCTGCCTGCCCACGGCTTCAGGAGCCGCCAGTGGGATAGTCAGCTGCTGGGTGTGAGCACAGACGGTCCTGGATGCCACAGGGCTCCGCTGATGACTTTCCCATCAGCTCCTGGGGCACCACGGGTATCCAAGGGCTGCGATCTTTGCCAGGAAGGCACAAGGCAGGTGCTCCAGCGCCTCCCACCTTTGTGACGGCTGGGGCCCAGGGGTGGGTGGGAGATGGAAGTCAGCACTGGAGACCATGCAGAGCCGCACAGAAGTGCAGAGCAACCTCCTGGGGTACTGACAGCCCGGGCCTGGCGGGCGGCGGCAATGCCCCGACGGCTGTGCCATGCTGCCCTCTGGTGGACACGAGCTGGAGCTCAGTCTCCTCCTTCTCTGAGCCCTACTGCCTCTGGCCCTGCTGCTGGGCAAAGACTCCACCAGCTGAGCCCCTAAGAGGGCTCAGGCAAGGCAGACCTGTCCTTCCTCTAGGTTCCCAAGGCATCTTGGAATTGCCAACGCCAGAATCTTCCAGCTCTGGGGCTGTACTAAGAATCCTTAGCAAAGAGGTGCGTGCGGGCTCAGTGGCTAAGTCCTGTCGGACTCTTTGCAACCCCACCGACTGTAGCCCACCAGGCTCCTCTGTCCATGGGATTCTCCAGACAAGAACACTGGAGCGGCTTGCCAATTCCTCCTCCAGGGGGATCTTCCTGACCCGGGGATCGAACCCACATCTGCTGTGTCTCCTGCATTGGCAGGCGGGGCCTTTACCCCTGTGCCACCTGGAAAGCCCAGCAAAGAGAACTCACAGTCAAACCAGCTGGTGATTCTGGGGATGACCATGTCTTAGAGCTCAGGTCAGGCCTCCAGTCTCCCAGAGAGTCAAGTGCTAGGCCCCGACACACAGCTCAGAGTTTTGAGCTATGCATTCTCTCCTGAAATGTGGTTATATTGCACTCCAATTATCCAATATCATTTTATGACCCCCACATAGGAAAGGAGATGTTCTTATCATTTTCTCTCTGGAAGATGCCTGCATAAAACCCAGAGACATTGAATCATCCTCGGTATTATTCATGACTCTTCAACAAGCATGTCTTTCTCTAAAGATATACATGAAAAGGAAAAGCATAACTCTGTTTCGTTAAAGAAAATTATGGACTAGAAAGAGACTGAGGAATCTTAGTTTAAATAAACTGACACTTGAAAGGTTGAAGGTTTAGGCCTGAGGCAAGTCTCATGGCTGGGCACCTAGCGCCACCTTGTGGCTGCTCACAGAACAGCAAGCCCAGCCTCCACGGCCTACATGACCCATCATCACCCACCCTTTAGGAGAATATAACTGAGAACTGATCAGGATCTTTTATTTTCATCAAATTTGTACTGAAACCTCTCCTATTACACCCACTAATTTGTAGCATGAAAAAAAAACAAGCAGAAACACAAGCGATTGCCCAAGCAAGAAGTGTGAATCTAGAAATATTCTTTACCCATAACCCCTCTAGCTTACCTGGTAAAGAATCCACCTGCAATGCAGGAGACCCTGGTTCGATTTCTGGGTCGGGAAGATCCCCTGGAGAAGGGATAGGCTCCCCACCCCAGTATTCTTGGGCTTCCCTTGTGGCTCAGCTGGTAAAGAATCCACCTGCAATGCAGGAAACCCTGGTTCGATTTCTGGGTCAGGAAGATCCCCTGGAGAAGGGATAGGCTCCCCACCCCAGTATTCTTGGGCTTCCCTTGTGGCTCAGCTGGTAAAGAATCCACCTGCAATGCAGGAAACCCTGGTTCAATTTCTGGGTCAGGAAGATCCCCTGGAGAAGGGATAGGCTCCCCACCCCAGTATTCTTGGGCTTCCCTTGTGGCTCAGCTGGTAAAGAATCCTCCTGCAATGCAGGAAACCCCGGTTCGATCCCTGGGTTGGGAAGATCCCCTGGAGAAGGGATAGGCTACCCACCGCAGTATTCTGGCCTGGAGATTTCCATGGGCTGTATAGTCCGTGGGTTCACAAAGAGTCGGACACAACTGAGCGACTTTCACTTCACTTTTCATAACGTCTCTTAGCTATTCCAGTCTTAGCCACATAGAGATTTAATTAATGACATCTCAACAGGTATGCATGCCTTTTCTCTCTTCCTCTTTCTCTCTCTAGAAATACCTTTCGCTGTTTCTCAGGTCCCAGCCACTCAGATAAGAAGTGATCTCCAGCACAGACAGGTACGGGACAAAGCTACTTAGTGGCCGAGCCAGGCTGCTGTGCTGGGCTCTCGTGACTCACTCAGCAAAGGTTTCCTGGGTTTCTCCTCCGTGGGAGACGCTACGCTAAATTCACTTGTGAGTCAGAACACTGTCGAGGCCTCTACCTTCAGAAGACTGGGAGCCTGGGGACACATAATCTTTGGAAGTGGGAGCCTGGTGTCTCCCTTTACCTGGCAAAGCTATAAAACTATCCCTTTGAACTTCACCCAAAGTTCTGTCCTCAGGATTTGATATGGCATCGATGTACAGAGAGGCCAAGCTTTCAGAAAAGACAGAAAGAAAGGAAGGAAAATGGAGGGATGAAAAGAGAGAAAGGAAGGAAGGAAGAAAAAAAGACCAAGAGCTTTGTGGGGAAGACAGACTGCTACTAACCAATGACATAAAAAAGCAAACCTCCAAATGTGGAAGCAAATCTGGCTATTATTTCCACAGCCAGAGTTTTAGATCCTGACTCCTAGAGGCTTTAAGTACTGAAAAGATTATGACCTCCTGCACAATCATTTTTTAAAAGATTTTTGACGTGGACCATTTTTAAAGTCTTTACTGAATTTGTTACTTGGGCTTCCCAGCTGTCACAGTGGTAAAGAATCCACCTGCCATTGCAGGAGACGAAGAGATGTGGGTTCAATCCTTGGGTCAGGAATGTCCCCTGGAGGAGGAAATGGCAACCCAGTCCAGTACTCTTGCCCGCAACATTCCACGGATGGAGGAGCCTGGTGGGCTACAGTCCATGGGGTCGCAAAGAGTCGGACATGACCGAAGTGACTTAGCACCCAAACAACAGCTCTTAAACGTGGCCTGGACCTACTGACTTGCTTCTCTAGTCCTGGGGCTGCAAAGAGGTGGACGTGGCTGAGCACGCACACAGTATTGCTTCTGTCTTACGTTTGGTTTTATGGCCGAGAGGCGTGTGAGATCTTAGCTCCTCAACCAGGGATCGAACCCGCACCCCTTGCACTGGAAGATGAAGTCCTCGCCACTGGAGCGCCAGGGAAGGACCCATAATCAATGCAGAATAAAAACAAACAGAATCAAAAGATAAGTACAGGGGAATTCCTTGGTCCCGGGGTGAAGAGTCCGTGCTTTCACTGCTGAGGGTGCATATTCAGCCTGCAAGTCTGCAGCACAGTCAAAACAAAGCGAACAAACAAAAGCCAGATAAGGATAGTGAGATTTCAGAAAGGCTTGTCTTTCCCACGATGACGTCTCTGAAATCAGCATCTTTCAAAAAATCAGGAGTGACCGTGTTTCACTAACACCCAAAATACAAAATCTATACTCAGTCTGCCTCTTGGGGAATCCAAGACGGGAGATACATATATATAAAACAGGAATTAAGAAAGGCTTCACTGAGCAAAGAGTAACGTTTCTAGGAGCATCAAGGTGAGAAGGCAGACAGGAGAGAAGGCTGGCCAGCACGGGGCAGAGCACATGCAAAGGTCCTGTGGTAGCCTGGAGCTTCAGCGAGCTGAAGCCAGAAGTCCGCGGGTGAGACTGGAACAGAAGACCCTGGGGTGCGTGACCCGCGAGGCGGCCGGGAGCCAGGCCACACGCAGTTTTGTGGGCCACCTGGAGGCGTTTCATCTTTGTCCTCCAAGCCGTGGAAAGCTGTCAAAGGGCGTGTGACAAGATCCAGTGGGTGTCACAAAAAAGCTGCTTGGGTTGTATGCGGGAAATGGATACCAAGGAGTTCAATTAAGAGAAGCTTGTCCCCAGAGAAGATGAGAGGAGCCTTGATTAAGGGGGTCCAAATGGAGAGAAAGAAGCGAGTAGATTGCGGAGATATTTGGGGTCAGAAGCAGGTCTAAGGACAAGGGAGCTGTCAGGGCGCCTCTTAGGTTTCTCGCTTGCTGGAACTAAATGAATAGGAATGTCATTCGTGGAAATGGGGTGTGGCAGGAAGTGGCAAGTGAACCCCAGGGTCCCTTTTCTCCTTCTTCCTCCAGTGATTGCGTCGATGCGCCACTTCAGACCCCCTCGGGCTCCTCTCCCTTTGGCTGCGGCTCTGCCAGGGCTGGAAGGGGCTGCAGGCACCGCCGGCTGGACGGACGGACGGACGGCTCCTGACCGCCGGCGCGGACCACGCCTCTCCCCGCCCACGCTGCGGCTGCCTGTGGATATGGCCGCTGCCTGGCGGCCTCGAATTCAGAGCCAAAAAACCAAAGGGTGAGCACCCCAGGGGACCGACTGTTGACCGCTGGGAGACAGAAGCCCGTGGAAAAATTCTTCCGGCATTCTCTCCCAAAGGGCTGGTCCGCGCAGGAAGTTTATATAACAGAGTAGTCTTCCTACACGTGGGCCAATTCATAATATGCATCGTCTTCTTAACATTCCCTTCTTCCTGCCTCACGGTTCTTATTACTTACTTCTACCCCTTATTAGAATGTAATACAATAAGTGATACTTCTACTTACTTCTGTCTTATTACGTACTTCTATCTTCTCTCTGGGATTTTATTCCCTAATAAAATAAGAGCGCAGAATTCGCCTGCCTCAGATCTTTCTCCTAGGGGACCCCGCTCGAGGCGGTAATATAACCCCACAAATTGTAACTGGGGACACGGCTGCAAGACTAAAGGTGGAGCGCCCAGCCTCCACCACAGTCCACTGCCTAACTGCGGCCTCTGACGGGCCCGCAGGACAGTAGACGTGATATGCTTTTTCTGGGTCACATCTTTCTTTCTTTTTTTTTTAATTTTTATTGGAGTATAGTTGCTTTACAAAGTAGTTTTATTTTCTGTGGTACAGGAAAGGCAGTGAGCCGGTCGTCAGCACATATCTCCGGTTCTTGACTGCCCTCCCTTTTAGGCCCCCGCATAGCGCTGAGTGGGGCGGGGTGGGGGGAGGGGAGGGGAGGGGTGGGGGAGGGGTGGGGGAGGGGGAGGGGGGAGGGGCGTGCTATAGGGCAGGCTCTCATCAGTCATCTGTTTCATTTATAGTTGTGTACATGTGGACTTCCCTGGTGCTCAGAGGGTAAAGACTCTGCCTGCAATGCGGGAGACCCAGGTTCAATCCCTGGGTCGGGAAGATTCCCTGGAGAAGGAAACGGCAACCCACGCCAGTATTCTTGCCTGGAGAATCCCATGGACGGAGGAGCCTGGTGGGCTACAGTCCATAGAGTCGCAAAGACATGACTGAAATAACTTAGGAAGCAAACAATATCTCTTAAATGTGGGCTGGACCTACCGACTTGCTTCTAAAAACCGGAGGATAGTAAAAGTGATGGGTTGTCATGGCCAAGATTAGATCACAAAGACTGGCTTCCAGCCTGGCTGTCTTTTCCCCAAGTCACTTGCTCTGAGGGATGCCCGCCATGGTGCAAGCTGCCCTGTAGATAGACACACGTGGCAAGGACCCAAGGAGACCTCTGACCAACAGTCGATGGGGCCTGCCGCCCTCCGTCCAACATCCTGAGAAAAAACGGCTCCTGCCAATAACCACGTGGGGGAGACTGAAAGCAGCCGCTACGTCTTGCTGGCACTTTCGGGTGACGACTCAGCTCCGGGCAACGTCTTCGCGGCAGCTTTGTGAGACTCCTACCAGGACGCACCTAGCTGTGCAAGAGCCAGGCTCCTGACCCAGAGAAACGGATGATGAAAGCTTGCTTTCTAAGCTGCTGAGTTTGAGGTTCCTTTGTTTCTCAGCAACTGAAAATTAAGGCAGAGTCCAGGCCAGGGTCTTGAGGACCCCTCTCTTTCAGTGGCTGGCACAGAGCAGCGAACCTGCAGAGAAGGGAAAGGAGGTGGTCCAGGTGGGTGTCCAGTCACCGCATCCAGGAGCAGAGGACAGTTCAAGGAGGAGGGAACAGCCGATGATGATGGGATGCTGCTGACAGCTGAAATAAGATGAGAGAAAAGTACTTGAAGGACATCGAGACATGGAAATCACTGCTGACCTTAGAAATAAGCTGTTCTTTCAGGACGAATGGGCGTGGAAAACCTGTTTGAGGTCACTGAGGAGAAAGTTGGAAAGGTCCAGAACTTTTACTAGAACATTGGCAGCAAAAGCAAAGAGAAACAGAGCATCGATTGGAGCTGGATAGAATTTTTTTTTCTTTAGTGGCAAAAACTTGAGTTTAAAAGCCAGTGGGGCCTTCCAAGATTACAGGATGAGGGGTTCCGCCTGCCCCCCAGGAAACAAGCTTATCTAATGACAGTTACTAAACTCAGCCACTTCAAGTCACTGGGAGTTGTCCTATGGGAGGACAGCAAATGAAGAAACAGTTATTCAAGAAGTAAACCTCATGGAGAACAGGAAGCATCTGTGAAACTTGAACTATAACACACTCCCTCTCTCCACATCTCAACAAAACAACAGCAGCTCCAATCTGAACAGCTGTGCTTAAAAAATGAGCCTTCCTACCCTCTAAGTTCCCAGTCAAGGGGTAAATTGTTTCACTGTGAAAGGCAAACCACTGTCATTTCTCATTTCCCCAAACTCCAAGATGCAGAAGCTAAACTCCTGGCCTAGGCGGTCGCGCTAAATCACTTCAGTCGTGTCCAACTCTGCGACCCCATGGACTGTAGCCCGCCAGGCTCCTCTGTCCATGGGATTCTCCAGGCAAGAATACTGGAGTGGGTTGCCATTTCCTTCTCCAGGAGATGCATGACCCAGGGATGACCCAGGCATTTCCTGTGACTCTTGCATTTCAGGCAGATTCTTTCCCACTGAGCCACTCTTGGCAAAGGCAACCAAAATATCAGGGCGCACTTACCCCCACCAAGTCTTCATCATAATCAGAGAGAGGCTCCACGCCAGGCACTGCCAGCCAAGAAGATGGGGACCCTGACTGCCTTCACCCACGTTCATGTCAAGAGAGGCAAGTTGAGGACCTCCCTGGTGGTGGAGTGGATAAGAATCCACCTGCCAGAGCAGGGGACATAGGTTCAATCGCTGGTCCGGGAACATTCCGCGTTCCACGGAGCCGCTAAGCCTGTGCACCGCAGCTACCGAGCCTGCGCTCTAGAGCCCCCGAGCCACAACCGCGGAGCCCACGCACCGAAATGCCGGAACCCCGAGTGCCTAGATCCCCTGCCCTGCAACAAGAGAGGCCACCCCAGCGGGAAGCCTGCGCACTGCAGCTGGAGAGTGGTCCCCGCTCCCCACAACTGCAGAAGCGGCAGCAGCATCAAAGACCCAGCACAGCCAAAAAATTTCATGAGAAAAAGAAAGGCGAGCTGAGAAGACGCAAGACCACCCTCTTCGCTCAGCGCCCTGCTCATAGATCAGGAGTGTCCGCTGCAAGAGTGGACCACAGTCCCTGCCCCCAGCTCTGGAGAAAGGCTTCCAAGATTTCACCCCAGAGGAGAGGCAGTAAGAAATGGAGAGCTCCACAAAGACAGACAGCACTGACATGTATTTCAGTGGATAGAATCCAACCTCCACAAATAAACCCTCACATTTACAGTCAATTGATTTTTGGTAAGCATGCCAGAACAACTCAATGGAGAAAGAAAAATCTTTTCAACAAATAGTGCTAGAGAATGGTACAAGGGAATGATGTTGAATCCTCATCTTACACCATATAGAAAAATTAACTCACAGCAGTGTGTGTGTGTGTGCCTGCAGGCTCAGTTGCTTCAGTCGTGTCCAACGCTTTGCAACCCCAGGGACTGTAGCCCACCAGGCTCTTCGGTCCATGGGATTTTCCAGGCAAGAATACTGGAATGGATTTACCATTTCCTCCTCCAGGGTATCTTCCCAACCCAGGTATCAAACTCCCACCTCCTGCATCTGCTACACTGGCATGAGGAGTCTTTACCACTGAGCGACCTGGGAAGCCAACTCATAATGGGCCAATATCTAAATCTAAGAGCTAAATCTATAACTTGTTTAGAAAATATAGGAGTAAATCTCATGACCTTGGATTAGGCAACAGCTTCTTAACATGACACCAAAGCACAAACTGCAATATCAACAAAGCCCCAAAATGGATAAATTGGGCTTCATGCAAAATTAAAAACTTCCTTGCATGTTTTTATCCATGCCAAAGAAAAAAGAAAACATCATCAAGAAAGCAAAAAGACAACCCCTAGAACAGGAGAAACTGTTTACAGTCATATTTCTAATAAGGGGCTTGTATCTAGAATATAATAAAGAACTATTACAACTCAATAATGAAAAAACAAATGACCCAATTAAAAACTGGCAAAAGATCTTCACAGGCATTTTTCCAAAGAAGATATAGAAATGGCCAAGACGCACTGGAAAAGATAATCAACCTCATTATCCATCAAGAAAATGCAAAGCAAAACCACAATGAGATACCATTTCACACTCACAAGGAGAGCTGTAATCAAAAAGGGAGTTGATAACAAGTGTTGGCAAGGATGTGGAGAAATTGAAAACCTCATGTGCTGCTGGTGGGAATGTAGAATAATGCAGCCGCTTTGGAAAGCTGTCTGGCAGTTCCTCACAGTGTTACCCATAGAGCTACCACGTGTATGCGTGCTAAGTCACTTCAGTTGCGTCTGACTTTGTGACTCTCTGGACTGTGGCCCACCAGGCTCCCCTGGGATTCTCCGGGCAAGAATACCAGAGTGGGTTACCATTCCCTTCTCCAGGGGATCTTCCCCACCCAGGGATTGAGCCTGCGTCTCCTGCATTGCAGGTGGATTCCTTATGGCTGAGCGACCGGAGAAGGCCTAGAGTTACCATACGACCCAGCAGTTCCACTCCGCAGCATTACCCAGCAGAAATGAAACTCTGTTTCCACACAAAAACACGTACACAGATGCTCATGCAGGCATTATTCATGACTAAACAGTGGAAGCCGCTCACATACCCATCGAGTGAAATGTGGTATAGCCATACAGTGGAGTATCATTTGGCAATTTTTTCATAATAAAGTATTAGCACACGGCTTCCCTGGTAGCTCAACTGGTAGAGAATCTGCCTGCAGTGCAGGAGACCCCGGTTTCATTCCTGGGTCAGGAAGATCCCTGGAGAAGCGATAAGCTACCCACTCCAGTATTCTTGGGCTTCCCTTGCAGAATCCATCTGCAATGCGAGAGACCTGCGTTCGATCCCTGGGTTGGGAAGACCCTAGAGGAGGGCATGGCAACCCACTCCAGTATTCTTGCCTGGAGAATCTTCATGGACAGAGGAGCCTAACAGGCCATGCACTTGGCAAAAAGTCAAGACTCGACTGAGCAACTAAGCACAACAACACATGGTACAACAAAGAATCACAAGGTGTATGAGTCCATTTACTTAAAATGTCCAGAATAGACAAGTCTATAGAAACAAAGTATATTAGTGGTTGCCTAGGGCTATGGGACAGGAGAGGTAAGATGGGGAAAAATTGCTAATGGGTATGAGAGATTTTCAGGGTGATGAAATGTTCTAAAACTGGTTGCAGTCTTACTCTTCTGGATTTTGTGAGTTTGTAGCATTTGCCATCTTTTTAAATTTTGTAATCTGTTGTGATTTGATCTCATTCTAAATAGTCTCTTCTGTAAAAATAAATTTCATCTGCAAAATCAGAAAAAATAAAAATTAAGTAAAGTAAAACTGAACACTATGTTGTATAACAGTAAGTAATATACTGCTGTAGGTTGATCATACTTCAAAGCAATCAATGAGCCAAATAAACCAAAGAACTCATAGCAAAAGAGATCAGACTTGCATTTTTTCCTACTTCTTTAATGTTGTATCAATACCTATATAGACGGTGGATATTCACTAAGCTTTTATGCCATATCTGCTGTGCTTACTCCATCAGTCATGTCCAACTCTTTGTGACCCCCGTGGACTGTAGCCCGCCAGGCTCTTCTGTCCATGGGATTATCCAGGCAAGAACACTGGAGTGGGTTGTCATGCCCTCCTCCAGGGGATCTTGCAAACCCAGGAACTGAACCGGGGTCTCCTGCTTTGCAGGCAGATTCTTTACCAGCTGAGCCACCAGGGAATACCTTACTTTTATATAATGCTGTATGTCAATTATATCTCAGTAAAACTGGAAGGAAAAAAAGTATTTTTAAGTCTCTTTTTTAAAAAAAAATGTAATGATGATTGCATAACTGAACACCAAGGATTACTGAGTTGTACACTTACGTAGGTAAATTGTACAGTGTATGAATTATATTTTTTATTTTTTTTTATTTTTTCTAAAGGCCTTATTTTTAAAATAAAAGTCAACAGGGAGGATCCCGTTGAAAGAAAGTAAAACAGATGAAAGCAAAAAGGCCTAAAAGATAATTAAGGGTGGGGGGAGGGTCCAAGGCTGAGGCAGGAGGCTGGACCCTGGTTCCTCAGAGGGTTGGGCTGGAGGGCAGAGCTTTGAGAAAGTGGCTGCTCTCATCTGTCGTCAGCCGTCGGGTGGTCAGAGGTTTGAGAAGAAGGCCGCTCTCGTCTGTCGTGAGCCGTCAGGAGGTCAAGAGCTTTGAGAAGATGGCCGCTCTCGTCTGCCCGGTGAGCCGCCGGGCGGTCAGAAGTTCAAGAAGATGGCCGCTCTCGTCTGTCGTGAGCCATCCGTAAGTCAGAGCTTTGAGAAGGTGGCCGCTCTCGTCTGTCGTGAGCCGTCGGGAGCTCAGAGGTTCAAGAAGATGGCCGCTCTCGTCTGTCGTGAGCCGCCGGGCGGTCAGAGTTTCAGGGAGAAGGCCGCTCTCGTCTGTCGTGAGCTGTCGGGAGCTCAGAGGTCCAAGAAGATGGCCGCTCTCGTCTGCGGGTGAACAGGAAGACAGAGGCCTGAGGAGAACGGTGCGGGTCAGAAGCCCCATGGTGGAGCTGAGACAAGGACTGCTGGGAAGGCTGACTCCCCTCCCCTGCGGCTCATGGCGGTCCTCACACAATTCAAGGGCTTCTCGAGCACAGGAGCTTCTTAGGGGCGGAGGGAAGTGGCGATTCAGCCAACGAGCAATGGACAAGCTTACTCAGACCTGGCAAATGGCGAGTGGGTAGGCGCCCAACGGGAGGAGGAATTCAGAGTGGAAAGCAGAGACGGGACCCCCTGATGGTCCAACCACCAGGACGCTGCACTTCTTAGGGGAGAGCAGGTACATGTATATAGGTGTGGCTGAATCCCTTCACTGGGCTCCTGAAACCATCACAACATTGTTAATCAGCTACACCCCGGTACAAAAGAAACAGTTCAAAAATGAAAGACTCTGCACTTCCAGGGCAAGGGATGAGGGTTCGATCCCTGACCGGGAAACTAAGCTCCCACATGCCGGGTGCTGAAGCCAAAAAGTAAATTAATGAAGCATTTTTTAAAAAGGAGAAGAGGAGGAGAGGGAAGTGCTAGCCACCTGGAATGTGCTGAACCAGTGGGCACCTACCCCCCACAGGGCAGCATCCTGGGAAGCCACACTGAAGGTAGCTCCAGGCTTGGCCAGCTGCTTTACTGCCCTGTCTTGAAATTCCTAATAACTTTTGAACACGGGGCTCCACATCTTCATTTTGCGATCAGTTCCGTTCAGTCACTCAGTCATTTGCAACTCTTTGCGACCCCATGGCCTGCAGCACGCCAGGCCTCCCTGTCCATCACCAACTCCCAGAGTCCACCCAAACTCATGTCCATCAAGTAGGTGATGCCATCCAACCATCTCATCCTATTTACCCCTTCTCCCTCCACCTTCAATCTTGCCCAGCATCAGGGTCTTTTCTGATGAATCAGTTCTTCACATCAGGTGGCCAAAGTATTGGAGTTTCAGCTACAGCATCAGTCCTTCCAGTGAGTATTCAGGACTGATTTATTTTAGGATGGACTGGTTGGATCTCCTTGCAGTCCAAGGGACTTTCAAGAGTCTTCTCCAAAACCACAGTTCAAAAGCATCAATTCTTCGGCGCTCAGCTTTCTTCATAGTCCAACTCTCACATTCATACATGACTATTGGAAAAACCATAGCCTTGACTAGACCTTTGTTGGCAAAGTAATGTCCCTGCTTTTTAATATGCTGTCTAGGTTGGTCATTTTGCAATGGTCCCCCAAATTATCCTACCCCCTAAAGAAAACTCACCCATCCACATCTGGGCCCAGAACGGCTTCCCGAGCCTAAAAAATGACTTCTGTATAGCTAGAGGGAAAGATTATAAAGCTTACACTTAGGTTAACTCAAGAAAGAATCCTCCATCAGACCACCTATCTCCCTACTATCTATGCATCTCCTTATCTCCCTAGCCTACTTACCCTTCAGTTCAGTTCAGTTCAGTTCAGTTGCTCAGTCATGTCCGACTCTTTGCGACCCCGTGAATCGCAGCACACCAGGCCTCCCTGTCCATCACCATCTCCCGGAGTTCACTCAGACTCACGTCCATCGAGTCAGTGATGCCATCCAGCCATCTCATCCTCGGTCGTCCCTTTCCCCTCCTGCCCCCAATCCCTCCCAGCATCAGAGTCTTTTCCAATGAGTCAGCTCTTCACATGAGGTGTCAAAAGTACTGGAGCTTCAGCTTTAGCATCATTCCTTCCAAAGAAATCCCAGGGTTGATCTCCTTCAGAATGGACTGGTTGGATCTCCTTGCAGTCCAAGGGACTCTCAAGAGTCTTCTCCAGCAGCACAGTTCAAACACATCAATTTTTCGGCGCTCAGCCTTCACAGTCCAACTCACATCCATACATGACCACAGGAAAAACCATAGCCTTGACTAGACAAGTCGGCAAAGTAATGTCTTTGCTTTTGAATATACTATCTAGGTTGGTCATAACTTTTCTTCCAAGGAGTAAGCATCTTTCAGTTTCATGGCTGCAGTCACCATCTTCACGACCCAGATAATCATGATGAAGTGATCACTAATCTAGAGCCAGACATCCTGGAATGTGAAGTCAAGTGGGCCTTAGAAAGCATCGCTACGAACAAAGCTAGTGGAGGTGATGGAATTCCAGTTGAGCTGTTTCAAATCCTGAAAGATGATGCTGTGAAAGTGCTGCACTCAATATGCCAGCAAGTTTGGAAAACTCAGCAGTGGCCACAGGACTGGAAAAGGTCAGTTTTCATTCCAATCCCAAAGAAAGGCAATGCAAAAGAATGCTCAAACTACCGCACAATTGCACTCATCTCATATGCTAGTAAAGTAATGCTCAAAATTTTCCAAGCCAGAGTTCAGCAATACATGAACCATGAACTTCCTGATGTTCAAGCTGGTTTTAGAAAAGGCAGAGGAACCAGAGATCAAATTGCCAACATCTGCTGGAACATGGAAAAAGCAAGAGAGTTCCAGAAAAACATAGATTTCTGCTTGATTGACTATGCCAAAGCCTTTGACTATGTGGATCACAGCAAACTGTGGAAAATTCTGAAAGAGATGGGAATACCAGACCACCTGACCTGCCTCTTGAGAAATCTGTATGCAGGTCAGGAAGCAACAGTTAGAACTGGACATGGAACAATAGACTGGTTCCAAATAGGAAAAGGAGTACGTCAAGGCTGTATATTGTCACCCTGCTTATTTAACTTCTATGCAGAGTACATCATGAGAAACACTGGACTGGAAGAAACACAAGCTGGAATCAAGATTGCCGGGAGAAATATCAGCAACCTCAGATATGCAGATGACACCACCCTTATGGCAGAAAGTGAAGAGGAGCTAAAAAGCCTCTTGATGAAAGTGAAAGAGGAGAGTGAAAAAGTTGGCTTAAAGCTCAACATTCAGAAAATGAAGATCATGGCATCTGGTCCCATCACTTCATGGGAAATAGATGGGGAAACAGTAGAAACAGTGTCAGACTTTACTTACCCTACTTTACACAAAATTTCAGGGAGGACCTGGGGTAATGTTGCTGTTCAGAAACATCTGCTGCTGGCTTTCTGGGAGGGGAGAATTGTGCCCTCCCACCCCACTGACATCTGGCTGGGTCACAGGGTTTGCCTTGGTCAAGGAAATGTGTCACTTCTAGGCACAAGCTGTTAGACCCAGAATGTGGTTTACCATGTATTACTTTTCTTCTATTATAAGAGTAGTAATGTCCCTAACATAGGGCTGCCCCATCAGCTGATTTGGGAGTGAAGACCCATAAGGTAATGCTATAGCGGGCTTCCCAGGTGCCATTAGCGGTAAAGAACCTGCCTGACAATGGAGGAGACGAGGCGTGAGTTCCATCCCTGCGTCAGGGAGATCCCCTGGAGCAGGGCACGGCAACCCACTCCAGCATTCTTGCCTGGAGAATCCCATGGACAGAGGAGCCTGCTGGGCTACAGTCCATTGCATCACACAAAGTTTGACACGACTGAAGCGACTAACACACAGTGCTATAGCGGGCTTCCCAGGTGCCATTAGCGGTAAAGAACCTGCCTGACAACGGGTCCAATCCCTGGTTCGGGACGATCCCCTGGAGGAGAGAATGGCAACCCTCTCCAGCATTCTTGCCTGGAGAATCCCATGGACAGAAGAGTCTGGTGGGCTACAGTCTATGGGGTTGCAAAGAATCAGACACGACAGCGCGTGTGTGCGCACACACACACACACACACACACAATGCTATGGTGACTGAAACTGTGAAGTTACTAAGAGATAAATCTCTGTTGCTCGAAGCCACTGGAATTCTAAGCGTATTTGTTACTGTAACATAATCAATTTACCCAGACTAACACAGAACAGCCTATTTTCCAGGACCACACCAACTTAAAATCAGCAAATCTTGAGATCCTAGATAGCTTTTCTCTGACCTCTAGAACTTGACCAAACACATATGTATTTGCTGAATTCACAGCTGGAGAATCCTGTTTCCTCAGCATAATACCCAGACTGCTCTGTCTGGATGCAGAACCCTCCACGATCAGTCTTCACAGCTTCCTCTCCCACTACCCCCAGGACAGCTAAACTTGCTCACTCATCTCCACATGCTTTTCATTCTTCTGTGCATTCGTTCTTTGACCCAACACACAGCGGTCCTCACTCCTTCCTGGGGATTGCACAAGTGCAGAAAAGTTCGCCAGTCCTGACCTCCCTGCCCTGGTGATTCTCAGAGTCCCAGACTTTGGTCACACCACTTCTCTCTGCCCAGAGCATCATTTCCACCCCCTACTGCTATTTCAGCGACTAACCATCCTTCCAGACACAACTCAGACCCTACTTCCTTCTGCTAACCTGCCCCTTAACCCACCTGCTCTAGAGCACGCTGCCCCTCCTCTCAACTCCTGTACCAGTCACGTTCTCACAAATAACTTGCCAGTTAGCTATACCCTGCCTGGTGGTCTGTCTCTGCTGTGTGTTGCAGAGCTAGCTAAGTCTCATTATTAAAAGATTTGTGTATTTTGTCTTGTCCTTAAATAGGCACACAGAAATATCACATTGCTTGCTAAAGACTTGTAGTCAAGACTTAGTTATCTTACAAGACTTAAGTTCAACCAACTTTTGACCTAGAAACATGGCAGTCTCCTGTGGTTCGACCTGATCTAGTCTGAAACATGATCCGTTGGCTTTGGAGGGCTGGCTCTGGGGCAGAGCATACATGACCTGTCCACACCAGGGCGCCACTCACTGCCTCTTCTGCTCTGGTCTGAAACCTGCAAGTCCCAGCTTACCGTGACATCCATCTGCCTAAGAGGGTGTTGGTGGGTGTTAGGGGAGAGCACGCTACTGGAAATTAGCTTCTTTCAAGCTCCTGACCAAGCCCTGCCCTCTTATCTTGCACTAGGAATACTTCCCAAGAGGCAGCAGAAAGAAAGGGAAAACCAAAAAGGAGGGCAGGTCAGGTTCTGCTGCCCATCTGCGGCGTGCAGGCGTTGTGTGGATGCACGCACACTTACTCCTCCAGGACCACCTTTAAAAGTGAGTGTCCCGGGATTTCCAGAAAAGAAAACAGGCTCAGAGACAGAAAGAGCCAAGTTCACGGTCACTCAGCAGCAAGCACTAGTGTGCCCTTGTCCATGACGTCCATGCAGCCCATCTAGTGGGTGTTCTCCGAGAGAATCATCCCGTTGCCACCATCTCGCCCACCCCTTAGTACTGCCTTGCTTGGGTGCGGTCTCCATCTCGCTGGCGCAGAGCCAGGCCCCCCCACAAGACTTAGAGCCTCGCCTCTTGCATCAGGGCAGGGCAGGCAGAGAAGTGCTTCCATGGGGCACCCCGGTCATCCTGCGCAGCCTGGCAGACTTGGCACGACTGAGCCGGCAACGCGATGCTCCCGCGGGGCCGCTGAGTAATCAGAAGCAGCGCGGCCTGAGCGTTAACCACTCTCATTTTAAAGGTGATTATTCGCAGTTATTTCAGCTAATTAAGCCTTGAGCGCCAGCCAGCTCAGCTTCCAACTCAGAGAGGGAGTGCAGGAGCTTGTCTCTAGCTCTTCTCTTGGGGCGTGGGGGGTGGGGGTGGAGATGAAGGATTGGGGGGTTGGGAAGCAGCCATAGCTGGTGGTTTGTAAGGATCAGGGGTGCAGGGGACTAGACAAGGGCACCCCGCCTCCCCCCAGCACCTCCCATCAGGGAGAAACAGGAGGTCTGGTCCCTCCCGTGGAAGATGGACCTTTGTCCTCTCTAGGGAGCGGACAGCCTGCCCCTGCGGGTCCAGCAAGGAAGAGTCGGGACTGGCTTGAAGCTTGGGGTGAAAGCCAGGCGCAGTGAGTCACAGCCTCAGCAACCGGGCTTAGCAGCCATGAGAATGGGCAGAATCTCCTTTCTCTCGTCGGCAGACTGTCTGAAACTCAGCTTCAGCGCATCAGTTAGGAGGCACTGCAGCCTAGTTGCTGCGCCCACATGGCACAGTACCCATGTGCCCACACGGATAATAAGAGCTGGTTTCATTTTAATTAATTAAAATTCAATTAAGGACTTCTCTGGTGGGCCAGTGGGTAAGAGTCCTCGCTTCCACTGCACCAGCTGTGGGTTCCGTCCCTGGTTGGGGAACTAAGATCCCAAAAGCCTAAAAAAAAAAAAAAATTAGATTCAAATTTCAGATTCTCCGTCACACTAGCTCCATGTCAGCGTTCCGGAGGACTGCCGTAGTGAGCGGGGCAGCCCTGAGACATCTCCGTCCTCACAGAGCGTTCGACTGGACAGCTCTGCCCTCTGATGAAAGGTATGAGTACCCACGTTTGACTCGTGAATGCAAGCTGCAGCACCACCCCTTAGTGGTAATCTTTCTCGCCTACAAAATAGGGGATCATAGCGCCCAACTCATAGAGTTCTTGTAAAGACTAAATGAGAAATAGACGGAATACACTCAGAAGAATGCCAGATAATGGTGAGCATTTAAATGTTAGCTCTTATTATATCTATGGGGGCGTATATTCCCACTGACGTGAGTCTTTAATTTTACAAAGCGATTTCACAATCGTTCCCTCATTTGCGTCTCACAACGGCTCTGTGAGGCAGGCACGGGGCATGAAGGGCCAGCTGAGCCATTTTACAGACAGGCACACCGAGACCTGGAGGTTACCCAACCTTTCAAATTGCTGGCAGAACTGGGACCTGCGTTGGGTTAATAACTCAGCTGCTAACATCTGTGATTCTTTCCTGCCTGATGGCCTGAAACAGCCTGAAATGTCAGATTCCAGCCTCAGCGTAATCCCATGAAACAGGAACATTCCTGCCACTTTAAGAGTGAGGCTGTAAGAGGGAAGCCGTCCTAATGCTCACTGGCACACATACAGCACTGACTCTGGGGCAGGCACCGTCCTAAATGCGAATCTCATCTCCACAACAACCCCGTGCAGGTAGGGACCCTGAGGAGGAACAAGGCAGGTGAAGCTCAGAGAGGGTAAGTAACTTTCGCAAAGTCACACAGCCAGGAGTCAGGACGTGGAAGCAGAAGCAGCCTGACCGCAGCCTGGCTAGGGATCTTAGGCTTTGCTCACCCACCCCCCAGTACAGGTGGAGGACAAAGCCCCCGTCCCCGGGGCCTCTGTCTTTTTCTGTCCTCTGTGTCCAAGGAGAGGAGAGTGCAGGCGGCTCTCCCGGCCTCAAGGGCAGGGCAATGACCGCAGCCCCGGTGCTCTCCCCGCCCGTTCACCGTCCCCCCAGGTCTACCGACTGGGCGGCTTGAACTACGGGGATGTATTTTCTCAGCTTGGGAACCTTGAAATCCAAGATCTAGCTGTCCACAGGGTCAGCGCCCCCTCAGCGCTGGGAGAGAAGGGCTCATCTCAGGCCTCTCTCCTTGGCTCACAGATGCCCACCCTGTCTTCACAGGGCCTTCCCTCTGCAGGTTTCAAAATCCTCATGTCCTCTTCTCATGAGGACGCTGGGCATATTGGGTTAGTGTCCACTCTAATGGGCTTCCCAGGGGGCGCTCGTGGTGAAGAACTCTGCCCGCCAAGGCAGGAGACATAGGGGAAAAGGTTTGATCCCTGGGTCGGGAAGATCTCCTGGAGGAGGGTCTGGCCACCCAGTCCAGTATCCTTGCCCGGAGAATCCCATGGACAGAGGAGCCTGGCGGGCTGCAGTCCATGGGGTCGCCCAGACTCAGACACGACTAAAGCGACTCAGCATGCTTGCACACACGTCCACCAGACCTCATTTTCACTTTAATGACCTCCTTAAAGACCCTGATCTCAAAACACCATCACATTCTGAGGCCCAGGGGTTAGGACTCTAACGCAGGAATTTAGGAGTGAGAGAACCCAGTTCCGCCCAGAACTTGCGTGTCTCTGAGCTCACGGCCTGACCTGGAGGAGCTGAGGGGAGCAGGGCTGCGGGGAGCGGGTGAACAAGGGGCGGGTCCCAGAAGGAAAGCGAACATTCTTAGAACCAAGGGACAGCTCCAGTCACAGCTCACCAAGGATGAGGGAAGAGACGGTATTTGCTGCCCACCTTCTCTGTGCCAGGCCCTTTAACCCGTCATCTCATTCAGCCCCCTGAGCGAGCCTGCAGAGTGGGTTTTTTGGGGTTGTTTTGTTTTGGCTGAGCTAGGCCTTAGCTGTGCCATGCAGGATCTTTTTTTTTTTTTTTCAGTTGCGGCATGTAAGATCTAGTTCTCTGACCAGGGATCGAACCCAGATCCCCTGCGGTGGGGATGCAGAGTCTTATCATTGGACCACCAGGGAAGTCCCTGGAAGTGAGTGTTGTTATCACGACAACATCATTTTATAGATGAAGAAAACGATACTCACGGTGACTAGGAAGAAAAAAAAAATGTGAGTGAGAAAGCCATGGAGTTAAGAATCATGGGTCCTAACTTCTCAGTAAAACAGCCACATTCTTTGTTCTGTTTGTTTGGTTATTTCGCTCCTTCCCACCACAGACGCTTCGAGGATGCCTTCCGTTCCACCAAGGATCCATCCCACTGGATCTTAGCTCATTCCTGCTCCTCCTCCTTCGACTACACGCTCAAGTGTTTCCTCTTTGGAGAAGCCTCCCCTAAATCCCAGAGTTCTGTGGTTATTTGTGCTCACGGCACCGTGACCCTCCTCCCCTTAGACCTTATTCTGGGAAGTCGAGTCGCCCTTTTTCCGCTACACAGTCAGCTCCTCGAGGTCAGGGCCCTTGTCTGTTTATAAATATCTGCGTGTGTATTCCCAGCGTGAGCACACGTATTCATAACACACACATATATAACAGGTAGCATAGACTCATCAATACCTGTTCAGGGACTTCCCTGGTGACTCAGTGCCTAAGATGCCATGCTCCCAGCGCAGGTCACGGAACTAGACCCCACATGGCACAGCTAAGACTTGGTGCAGCTAAATAAATAAATAAGCCATTGAAATGAAGGAGTATTACGTCCTCTCCACAGCCTTAATTAACACCATTGCCCCTCTGAGATCCAAGCTTCCTTTCTCCAGTTAGTCCCTATGACAGTTAATTTTTATCTCAGCACAACTTACAATGAACTATTCTAGTTATCTTTGTCCCTCTTTCTAGATCATGTCTCTTTGAAGATAAAACCCAGGTCATATTCCTTTTTTTATGCCAGGAGCCCAGCCCATAAGCTGCTGCAGAGTAAGCAACCCATTGTGAATGGAGAGGAAGTGAGGAGAGTGAAAATGCATTCTGGTGGAGAGATATCCCCCATCACTAGTGTTCAGAGAACCATGTGTGTATTTTGGAGAACCGCTGTATCAATCAAGACTCTTAAATCAGGTACGGTTTGATCCAGGAGCTCACACACAATGGCATCAGGGTGTGGCCTCTGCCCTTCTCTCAACACTACATTTTGCTGGGTTATCCTTGGGGAGAGTTTCTCTGTGTACTTAAAAGCTTCCAGAAGTCCCAGGCTCATATTCTCCCAGCCATGAGCCCAGCGAAAAGAGAGATTCTATTGCCCCACAATTCAAACAAAAGTTCAGAAACCAAATCCCATCTGACCAGTCGGGTCACCCCTGAGCCAAGCACAATGGTCCAAAAGAAGTGATGCTGGAATCAGTCAGGTTCAGGTCACTTGCCCAGCTCTGGAGCTGCAGATGGTGGTACTTCCCCTTCTCCTTGCCTCTGAGATGTAACTTCAGTGAAGCACCTCCCAGCTTCCCACCATCCTGCTCTCCTTACACCAGCCCAGAAACTGGTGGACAGCAAGCCAGAGGCCCTCAGCTGTGGAGCCCCGAGGTAGACAGTCTCCCACCCCTCCCCATGCAACTCTTCGCACAGGGGAGAACTCACCCGCAGGAGAGGCACTTAGCCTTGATGCTGGCTTCCTGTTGCTGCCCTTTCCACAAAGACGTCACTGCCCTTGGCTCCCTTCCAGATATTTCTGTTTTTCTAGCTCCTACTAAGGAAGCAGCAGAACCATAAGAGAGTTTCTCCAATAACCCCCAGTAATTTCAAGCTTTAACTCCCTGTTGGTTAGAGACACCCTTGCAAAATCCAGAGAGTGATTTTTTAAAATTTTGTTGAGATCACTGCACAGATGGATGGATGGACGGATGTGTGGAAAGATGGATGGAACGCAGGCTGGATGAATCAGTTCTAGGTGCCTTCAGGACACTCTATCTCCGTGTCTTTTCCTACTTACCATCTTAGGCTCCAGATTCCTGTAAGACTAGAGCACCCTTTTCTTTGTCCTGCGATTGGTTCGCATTCCTCCCTTGTAACAATGACTGATATTTACCATGGCTAATTAGTACCAGGCACTGAGTTAGGCGCTCTCAGAATCTTCATCCATCTCCATGGGCTGATTGGGGAGCTGTTACTGTCTCTGCTGTTGTCTTAAATTTACGGTTTTAAGGAAACCAAGATTTAGCAGTAACTTGTCCAAGACACACAGCCAGGACTCCACGCACATGACTTTAACTATGTTGTATGGCTCTGTGTGTGAGGAAATCTCAGCTCCATCCACACCATTGTTTTCATTCTTCCTTTAACAAAGAATATCTTACTCACACAGCTCTGCCTGGAGTAGTATTTTCCCTCCCCACCCCACCCAGGTACACTGATAGCAGAAAATACATTTGTTGGGGCCATGCCGGGCTACGTTGCTTACCAAATGAGTCCAGCTTCAGTGGTTCATCACAACAAAATGTATTTATTAGAGATGGCTTCCAGCAGAGGGGAAAAGAGATGGAAGGGGAACACGGGAACTTAACTGCCTCAGTCTGGAAGGAACACGTGTCCTTTCTGCTTACATTTCATTGGCCCAGACCGATTATCGTGTGGACATTTGATAAACATATTCTATCTCTGCCGCGAAGAACCACACAGTTCCTGCCAAGGGGCGAGAAAAAAAGGCCAAGACAACCAGCTCAGCCCACCAGTGCAGATGGGAGTAAGGGGATGAAGGACCAAGATTCGAGAAGGTGGTTGGGAAGTAGGCAGCAATGGGTCCGAGTTAAGGCTTGACCAAGTACAGCAAGCCCCAAACTCCAGTGTTTGGGCGGGGCCCTGTTGCTATTGTCTTGAATATTGCTCTGAAATGAGTGAGCCAATGCTGAACTTCTTGGCTAAGACTCGGAACTCTTGTTATCTAGATTTGGGGCTGCTAATTACAGGATTTGACCTGAATTAAGGGAACAATGTAATAAGGATAACAATTCCTGACTTCTCAGACTTTAGCGTTTACAAAGCGTTCTCACAGCCATAATCTCATCTGACCCTCACAATAACCCTATGACGTAGGTGTGTTATCTCCATTGTAGGGTAAGGAAATTTGTAGGGAGATGATGTCATGGACCAAAATCACACAAAACCTGAGCATGCGAGGGTAGTTCTCAGGGCCAGTTTCCTGAACCCGTGCTCAAGGGTGCTTCTACAGCTCAACCGCCTCCCAGGGAAACTTCTATGGAAATTGACAATGTGAAAATGAACATCAGCAGGGTTTGGTCTCAAGAGCCTGGTGGCTCTTGAATTTGAGAAGGAAGAGTTGCAGCGTGCAAGAGTTGAAGGCAGACAGCCTGCGTTTGAATCCTGCCACCTGCGGTCTGAAGGAGGGCTGGCGAGTCCACCCATCCAGGCTCACTTCCCTCATTTGGAAAACAATGATGAAACTGTGCCTGACCTGTAAGGCCATGGTGGGGACTTAAGGAGATAACAAACAGAGAATGCTTAGCACAAGGTCCATCTAGTCAAGGCCATGGTTTTTCGAGTGGTCATGTATGGATGTGAGTTGGACTATAAAGAAAGCTGAGCACTGAAGAATTGATGCTTTTGAACTGTGGTATTGGAGGAGACTCTTGAGGGTCCCTTGGACTGCAAGGAGACCCAACCAGTCCATCCTAATGGAGATCAGTCCTGAATATTCATTGGAAGGACTGATGCTGAAGCTGAAGCTCCAATACTTTGGCCACCTGATGCGAAGAACTGCCTCGTGGGAAAAGACCCTGATGCTGGGGAAGACTGAAGGTGGGAGGAGAAGGGGACGACAGAGGATGAGATGGTTGGATGGCATCACTGACAGGATGGACATAACTTTGAGCAAGCTCTGGGAGTTGGTGACGGGCAGGGAAGCCTGGCGTGCTGCAGTCCATGAGGTCGCAAAGAGTGGGACACGACTGAGCGACTGAACTGAACTGAGTACAATGCCTGGCTCAATGTGCAGCAGCTGCTGCTGCTGCTAAGTCGCTTCAGTCGTGTCCAACTCTGTGTGACCCCATAGATGGCAGCCCACCAGGCTCCCCCGTCCCTGGGACTCTCCAGGCAAGAACACTGGAGTGGGTTGCCATTTCCTTCTCCAATGCATGAAAATGAAAAGTGAAAGGGAAGTCGCTCAGTCGTGCAGCCCACCAGGCTCCTCTATCCATGGGATTTTCCAGGCAAGAGTACTGGAGTGGGGTGCCATTGCTCAATGTGAGAGCTTAATAAATATTGGGTGCTACTGCTGAGATCCTTCTTGGAGACAAAATGAGGGCCCTAAGCCCCTTCGTTGCTCCCCAGGGCATGATGGTGCCTACCAGGCTACATTCTTGGCTTCAATCACAGAAAAATCTGAGCCCTAAGCAGCTGTCTGCAAAAAACGAATGTTCTTTCCTTTTCTGTTGTTGTTGTTTTTGTTTACACCACTTTATTGAGGTATACTTGGTGCATAAAATGCTGTACATATTTAGTTTATACAGCTTGCTGAGTTTGGAGGTAAGTGTATACCCATGATCTAAGGGACTAGATCTGATAGACAGAGTGCCTGATGAACTCTACATGGAGGTTCATGACACTGTACAGGAGACAAAGATCAAGACCATCCCCGTGGAAAAGAAATGCAAAAAAGCAAAATGGCTGTCTGGGGAGGCCTTATAAATAGCTGTGAAAAGAGGAGAAGCGAAAAGCAAAGGAGAAAAGGAAAGACATAAGTATCTGAATGCAGAGTTCCAAAGAATAGCAAGGAGAGATAAGAAAGCCTTCCTCAGCAATCAATGCAAAGAAATAGAGGAAAAGAACAGAATGGGAAAGACTAGAGATCTCTTCAAGAAAATTAGAGATACCAAGGGAATATTTCATGCAAAGATGGGCTTGATAAAGGACAGAAATGGTATGGACCTAACAGAAGCAGAAGATATTAAGAAGAGGTGGCAAGAATACACAGAAGAACTGTACAAAAAAGATCTTCATGACCAAGATAATCATGATGGTGTGATCACTCATCTAGAGCGAGATATCTTGGAATGTGAAGTCAAGTGGGCCTTAGAAAGCATCACTACAAACAAAGCTAGTGGAGGTGATGGAATTCCAGTGGAGCTGTTTCAAATCCTGAAAGATGATGCTGTGAGAGTGCTGCCCTCAATATGCCAGCAAGTTTGGAAAACTCAGTAGTGGCCACAGGACTGGAAAAGGTCAGTTTTCATTCCAATCCCAAAGAAAGACAATGCCAAAAAATGCTCAAACTACCACACAGTTTCACTCATCTCACATGCTAGTAAAGTAATGCTCAAAATTCTCCAAGCCAGAGTTCAGCAATACGTGAACCATGAACTTCCTGATGTTCAAGCTGGTTTTAGAAAAGGCAGAGGAACCAGAGATCAAATTGCCAACATCTGCTGGATCATGGAAAAAGCAAGAGAGTTCCAGAAAAACATCAATTTCTGCTTGATTGACTATGCCAAAGCCTTTGACTATGTGGATCACAATAAACTGTGGAAAATTCTGAAAGAGATGGGAATACCAGACGACCTGACCTGCCTCTTGAGAAATCTGTATGCAGGTCAGGAAGCAACAGTTAGAACTGGACATGGAACAACAGACTGGTTCCAAATAGGAAAAGGAGTACGTCAAGGCTGTATATTGTCACCCTGCTTATTTAACTTCTATGCAGAGTACATCATGAGAAACGCTGGGCTGGAAGAAACACAAGCTGGAATCAAGATTGCTGGGAGAAATATCAATAACCTCAGATATGCAGATGACACCACCCTTATGGCAGAAAATGAAGAGGAGCTAAAAAGCCTCTTGATGAAAGTGAAAGAGGAGAGTGAAGAAGTTGGCTTAAAGCTCAACATTCAGAAAACTAACATCATGGCATCTGGTCCCATCACTTCATGGGAAATAGATGGGGAAACAGTGGAAACAGTGTCAGACTTTATTTTGGGGGCTCCAAAATCACTGCAGATGGTGACTGCAGCCATGAAATTAAAAGACACTTACTCCTTGGAAGGAAAGTTATGACCAACCTGGATAGCATATTAAAAAGCAGAGATATTACTTCGCCAACAAAGGTCCATCTAGTGAAGGCTATGGTTTTTCCAGTGGTCATGTATGGATGTGAGAGTTGGACTCTGAAGAAAGCTGAGCACTGAAGAATTGATGCTTCTGAACTGTGGTGTTGGAGAAGACTCTTGAGAGTTCCTTGGACTGCAAGAAGATCCAACCAGTCCATCCTAAAGGAGATCAGTCTTGGGTGTTCATTGGAAGGACTGATGCTGAAGCTGAAACTCCAATACTTTGGCCACCTCATGTGAAGAGTTGAGTCATTGGAAAAGACCCTGATGCTGGGAGGGATTTGGGGGCAGGAGGAGAAGGGGACGAGAGGATGAGATGGCTGGATGGCATCACCGACTCAATGGTCATGAGTTTGGATAAACTCCAGAAGTTGGTGATGGACAGGGAGGCCTGGCATGCTGCGATTCATGGGGTTGCAAAGAGTCGGACACGACTGAGTGACTGAACTGAACTGAACTGTATACCCATGAGACCATTACCATCATCTATACTGTGCCATCAATATATCTATCCATTGCCTCCAAAGGTTTCCTCCTACCCTCATCATTGTGTGTGTGATAAGAACACTTAATAACAGATCTACCCTCTTAGCAAATTTTTAAGTATACGACACAGTATTATTAACCATAGACACAACGCCATCCAGTAGTCGTTACTAATCTTGTATAACCTAAACTCTGTACCTTTTGATTAACATCTCCTCATTTCCCCACCAACTCCTGTCCACCACCAGTCTGCTCTCTGCTGCTACGAGTCTGACTGTCTTAGATTATTTATGTAAGTGATGCCATGTAGTATTTTTCTCCTGTGACTGGCTTATTTCACTGAGCATAAATGTCCATGTTGTTGCCAGTGGCAAGAGTTTCTTCTTTTTCACAGCCGAATAATATTCCATTGGTGAAGGATGGGGAAGTCTGGCATCTGCAGTCCCATGGGGTCGCAAAGTGTCACACATGGCTGAGCGGCTGAACAATAGCAAATGCGTGTTTCATGTCTTGGCTATTGTGAACAAGGCTGCAGTGAACAGGGGGTGCAGGCATCTCTTCTACATCCTGATTTCAGTTCCTTTGTCTATATACCCAGAAGTGGGATTGCTGAAAAATCGAGTAACTCTATTTTTAATTTTTGGAGGAAACTCCATACTCTTCTCTTTGTCTCAGGATCAGCACTGCCCATAGCTGCCAATCCCTGGGTCTTCATCTCAGTTTTGCTGCCACTCAGACACACCTGGAGTAAAAGGCAAGTTTGGCCTTGGAGTACAGAATGAAGAAGGGCAAAGGCTAACGGAGTTTTGACAAGAGAATAGCAAACACCCTCTTCCAACGACACAAGAGAAGGCTCTACACATGGACACCACCAGATGGTCAACACCGAAATCAGATTGATTACATTCTTTGTAGCCAAAGATGGAGAAGCTCTGTACAGTCAGCAAAAACAAGACTGGGAGCTGACTGTGGCTCAGATCATGAACTCCTTACTGCCAGAATCGGACTTAAATTGAAGAAAGTAAGGAAAACCACTAGACCACTCAGGGATGACCTCAGTCAAACGCCTTACCACTCTACAGTGTAAGTGAGAACTAGATTCATAGATTCAAGGGGTCAGATCTGATAGACAGGATGCCTGAAGACTTACGGACAGAGGTTCATGACATCATACGGGAGGCAGTGACAGAAAGCATCCCCAGGAAAGAGAAATGCAAGAAGACAGAGTGCTTGTCTGAGGAAGCCTCACAAAGAGCTGAGAAAGGAAGAGAAGCGAAAGGGAAAGACATCCCCACTGAATGCAGAGTTCCAGAGAATGGCAGGAAGAGATAAGAAGGCCTTCGTAAGAGAACAATGCAAAGAAATAAAGGAAAACAATAGAATGGGAAAGACTAGAGATCTCTTCAAGAAAATCAGAGATGCCAGGGGAACATTTCATGCAAAGATGGGCTCGATAAAGGACAGAAACAGCAAGGAACTAATAGAAGCAGAAGAGATTAAGAAGAGGTGACAGGAATACATGGAAGGACGAGACAAAAAAGGTCTTAATGACCCAGATAATCATGATGGTGTGGTCACTCACCTAGAGCCAGATATCCTGGAGTATGAGGTCAAGCGGGCCTTAGGAGGCATCACTATGAACAAAGCAACTGGAGGTGATGGAATTCTAGGTGAGCTATTTCAAATCCTAAAAGATGATGCTTTCAAAGTGTTGCAGTCAATATGCCAGCAAATTTGGAAAATTCAGCAGTGGCCACAGGACTGGAAAAGTTGGTTTTCATTCCAATCCCCAGGAAAGGCAATGCCAAAGAATCTTCAAACAGTTGTGCTGCTTTCATTCACATGTTAGCAAGATAAGCTGAAAATCCTCAAGCTAGACTTCAGCAGTAGGTAAACTGTGAATTTGTTGTGTACAAGCTGGATTTTAAAAAGGCAGAGGAACCAGAGCCAACATCTGTTGGATCATCGAAAAAGCAAGGGAATTTCAGAAAAAAAATTTACTTCTGCCTCATTGACTACGCTAAAGTCTTTATCTGTGTGGACCACAACAAACTGTGTGGAAAATTCTTAGAGATGGGAATACCAGCCACCTTAGCTGTCTCCTAAGAAACCTGTATGCAGGACAAGAAGCAAAAGTTAGAACCAGATATGGGACAACAGATCGGTTCAAAAGTGGGAAAGGAGTACATCAAGGCTGTATATTGTCACCCTGCTTATTTAACTTCTATGCAGAGTACATCATGCGAAATGCTGGGCTGGATGAATCACAAGATGGAATCGAGATTGCTGGGATAAATATCAACAACCTCAGATATGCAGATGATACCACTGTAATGGCAGAAAGTGAAGAGGAACTAAAGCGCCTCATCATGAGGGTGATGGAAGAGAGTGAAAAGATCGGCTTAAAACTCAACATTCAGGACTTCCAAGGGGCCCGGGGGTTAAGAATCTGCCTTGTAATGCAGGGGACACTGGTTTGATCCTTGGTTGGGGACCTAAGATCCCACATGCCTTGGAGCAACTAGAGAGTCCATGCATCTCAATGCAAGATTTCACATAATGCAATGAAGATACCAAGTGCCACAACCAAGACTTGACAGAGTCAAATAAATACAGATATCTTTTATTTAAACTCAGCACTCAGAAGATTAAGATTATGCCATCCAGTCCCATCACTTACAGCAAGGAGATGGGGCAAATGTGGAAGCAGTGACAGATTTAATTTGGGGGGGGGGCTCCAAAATCACCGTGGACAGTGCCTGCAGCCATGAAAGTAAAAGACGCTTGCTCCTTGGAAGGAAAGTTATGACAAACTTAGACAGTGTATTAAGAAGCAAAGACATCAATTTGCCGACAAAGATCCATAGAGTCAAAGTTATGGTTTTTTTCCAGTGGTCATGTATGGATGTGAGAGTTGGACCATAAAGAAAGCTGAGCACCAAAGAATTGATGCTTTTGAACTGTGGTGTTGGAGAAGACTCTTGAGAGTCCCTTGGACTTCAAGGAGATCCAACCAGTCAATCCTAAAGGAGATCAATCCTGAATATTCATTGAAAGGACTGATGCTGAAGGTGAAATTCCAATACTTTGGCCACCTGATGCAAAGAGCCGACTCATTGGAAAAGACCCTGATGCTGGGAAAGATTGAAGGCAGGAGAATAAAGAGGTGACAGAGGATGAGATGGTTGAATGGTGTCACCGACTCAATGGACAAGAGTTTGAGTAAACTCTGGGGGATAGTAAAGGACGGGGAATCCTGGCATGCTGCCGTTCATGGAGTCACAAAGGTGCACACAACTTCGCGAGTGAACAGCAGCAAACACAGGGGCCATTTCACACCATGCCAGTGTTAATCTCAAAGCATTCCTTTCAGGACAGTGGTTCTCAAAAAGATAACGGGGACCGCGGGAAAGAGGAAAGCCTATCTAACTTTCGGAGGCTTTTGAGGATTCAAAGAGTCCCACAAAGACTTCCCTGGTGGCCCAGTGGTTAGGACTCTGCACTCTCAATCCAGGGGCCTGTGTTGAATCCTTGGTCAAGGAAGGAGATCCCACATGCTGCAGCTGAGAGCTGGCACAATCAAATGAATAGAGCAAGTTTTTTAATTCTCTAAAAAAAAAAAGAAAAAAAGGAAACAGTCCTACAGGTGCTTCTGACATGTACCTCCCCTCTATACCATATGAGACTCACTGATTTAAGCAAAGCTCAAGAAAAGAGAAATGAGAAGCAGGACGATCTCATCTGTTTTCACCAGCACCAGGAATGTATATTGTTTCCAAGAGGTATCAGCTCTGCCCCAGGAATGAAGCAATGTTTTGTTTCTGATGCAATTCTCCAGCCTGTAAACACAGGATCGGGGAAGTTATGAAACAGCCTTTCCTAAAGACTCTTCCAAATCAACCGAGATAAGGAACTCATATAGAGAATACGTAGAGCACTCTCACCACCCAGTAACAAAAAGACAGATCGGAAAAGGGTCTGAAGAGACATTGCTCCAACGAAAATATACAAAAGGTCAATATGCAAATGGAAGGTGACCATCATCGTTACCCATCAAGGAAATGCAAAGCCAAACTACAAACACACACCACTTCACACTCATGAGGACAGCTGGAATCAGAAAAAGGTGTTGGGGAGGAGGTGGAGTAATCAGAACCTTCCTGTACGGCTGGTGGGAATGTAAAATGGTACAACTGCTTGGAAAACAGCCTGGCACTTCCCCTAAAGGTTAAACATCGAGTTACCATGTAACCAGGCATTCCACTCCTGGGGATGTACCCAACAGAAATGAAAATATATGTCCACACAGAAATATGTGCACAAATGAAACAGAAACTCAGCTTGAGTCTTGAACACACAGTCTTTTAACTGAGGTCACACACACACCTGGTCTCAGGACTCAATGAAGCTCAGGTTCTTGATGTCTCATCGCAGAAAGGATTCAGTGGAAAACAAACTGATAGGTAAGAAGTGGATTTATTTAAAGAAAAACACACTCCACAAAGCCTGGATCTCAGAAGGTGAGAGAGGCACCAGGGGATGAGGCTGTCAGTTTTACAGGAGTGGGTAATTTCATAGACTAATGAGTGGGAAAAGTATTCCAGCTATTTGGGGGAAAGTGTAGGGCTTTCCAGGAATTGGGCTACTGCACACTTTTTGGCCTTTATTGTTAGACTGGCGACTGTCATGGCAGCTGTGGGTGTCTCGTTTCGCTTGCTGATGTGTTACAGTGAGCATATACTGAGGCTCGAGGTCTAGCGGAAGTCAGTTCATCCACCATCGTGGACCTGTTCGGTTCTAATCAGTTCGTGTCGTGGCTTCAGGCTGTGTCACCCTTTCAGAGGTTGTGCCCTGGCCCCTTTCCCTCCTGTTTCACAAATATGTATAAAACCGCTGTTCAGAACAACCGAACAGTAAAAACAACCCAAGCTTATCAAAGAGAATGGAGTCTAGTCCTAAAAGGAATATTACTCGGCAATAAAAAAGGAGAGGTGCCTGCAACACCCGGGATAAACCTTGCAAACATGCAAGGTAGAAGAAGCAGACACAAGAGAACACGTATGATTCCATTTATATGAAAAGCCTGCAAGAGACAGATCTATAGAGGCAGAGAGTAGACTCCTGGTTGCCTGGGGCTCGGGGGTCAGGGGAGGGCAGACAATTATGCCCAAGGGGTGCATGTGTCTTTATGAGGTGACACAAATGTTCTAAAACTGACGGAGTGTGGGTCACTCTGTGAATATCCTAAATGCGACTGAATTGTACACGTTAAATGGGTGCTTTGTATATGTAAATTGTGTCTCAATAAAGCTGTTAGAAATAATAATATCAGTCAGACTTCCTGGTACACCTGCTTGAAGCAAGCACAACTTCTAAGCACCTGCGTTCAGTCTAGGTCATGAAAAAAAAAAAAAAATCAGGGCCTTCTGGAAGGCAGGACAGTTGTATTGCAGTGCAACCTTCTAGACCCAGAGGGCTCCTCAGTGGCTGCAGCCCGGCAGGGCCTGGCTCACTGGGGCTGGAGGACGCACTGCAGTGGGCTGCCCACCACACCGCAAAGAGAGCAACCCGGCTCTCCTGACCTTGGACATGGCTGTGAGCCTGGGCGGGTCAGGAAGCCCTGCAAGGTCACACATGGGCTCCAGACCTACAGGCAGCTGCTCTGATGACAGAATTACAGAGTGAAAGGAGTGTGGGCATCCACAACGGTCAGATCTGACTTGGCACCACACCGCTTCCCTTTATTAGTTCCGCGACCTTAGGGCTCTTCTTTGTCTGAAAAAATTCAATAATAATTCCTATCATATACACTCCCCTCCTCCCCACTCCATTTCCTTTTGTTTGGCTGGGTTGGCACTTATGGAAGGCTTACTCTGCACCAAGCCGATGCTGTCCACGCACTATTACCTCATTTAGTCTTCCCTGCAGTCCTGGACAAAGCCAGGGCTATTTATTACTATGCCCTTTTTACAAAATTGGGGACTGGAGGCTCAGCGAGGTCAGACAGCTTCTCGGCAGCCAATGGGAGGGAGAGCCACTGTGCCACCTCTGCCTGTCTCTTTAAGTGCCAGCCTATGCGCCATCCCCCAGCAAGGATGACATTCACAGTGTAGGTAATGAGCGTGACCCAGAGCTGCACTCTCAGGAAAGAGTTCCAAGAGCCGGGATACCGAAGTCCCGTTCCTGGAGCAGGGTCTCCACCCAGTGGCCACCGAGAGGACCCCTGGAGGTGGTGGGGTGGGGATGATGTCTCTTGAGCACTCCCTGGAGACGGAAATGGGAACCCACTCCAGTATCCTTGCCTGGAGAATCCCATGGACAGAGGAGCCTGGCAGGCTACCATCCATGGAGTCAAAGAGTCAAACACGACTGAGTGACGAACACCCTCCTCTCGTCAGCACTCTGCCTGGAGCTGTGTTCTGTGCTCTCTGTGCACCTCAGAGATGGTCTGTACTCCCCCATATTCCACACATACCCCTCTTCAGGAGTTTCTGATAGGGAGGAATCACATCCTTCCTAGGAGAAGCCTTTGGCTTCTGGGGTGGGGAAAGCAGAGGATCAGTGGACAACTGGCCTAAAACCAGTAAGACTAGGTCTGAAGAGTGGGCCACAGGATGAGACCACAGCAGGGCTCTGAAGCAGCTGGTAGGCTCCGGAAAGCAGATTTTCTTGCCATTTCCCACCCAGGGAGAAGGCTAAACTCCGCCTTCCCAAATCCAGCCGCTTCTCACCTCGTATTCCAGTTATTACCAGGGTAACCAACGACTCCCAAACCTGGCAACTTAAAACAGCCGTTTAATTATGCATTCTGTGAGTCAGGGATCTGGGAAACAGGTCAGTAAGGGCGGTGACTTGTCTTTGTTCTATGACGACGGGAGCTCAAGGGGGCAGAAAAGGCAGAGGATGACGGACACCTGGGGGCTGCAACCCTCAGGGACCCGCTGAGCCACCTGCCGGACGCCGGGCTGCACAGACTCCGAGGCAGACAGAGCACCCACGTGGTCTCCCCTGCCGCTTGCTTCCTCACGACACAGAGGCCTCGGGTGGTGAGACTTCTTCCCTGGGGAGCCAGCACGCCAACCAGCAGCATTCTAGCAAATCGAGCAGAAGCTGCCTCGTCTCTTATGCCTCACCTAGGAAATCCAGCGTTGCTCTCCACACTCTTGGTCAAAGCAGTCACAAGTCACCCAGATTCAAGGGCAGGGACACGTTGCCAGGAGAAATGCCAAGGAATTTGGGGGCCAAGTTCAGGGGCATATAAGGAAGAGACTGAGGAGGGTTTGCCCTGCTTCCTGCAGAATCCAGTGGGAGAATCTCTCAGATGTAATAACAAGTGTCAAAAGAAGCCAGAGGTGAAAGTGTACGTCCCCTGATTCCCTTTATGTGACGTGTGTGCAGGCTCAGGGGTCAGTCGTGGCTGACTCTTTGGGACTCCATGTCTACTAGGCTCCTCTGCCCAGGGAATTTTCAGGCAAGAACGCTGGAGTGGGTCGTCATGCCCTTTTCCAGGGGATCTCCCTGACCCAGAGCTCAAACGTGCATCTCCTGCACTGGCAGGCGAATTTTTTACCACTGAGCCGCCCAGAAAGCCCACTGATGGGCCTTCAAGGAGGAAACTAATCTACAGTCAGAATAGTGGTGACCTGCGGGTGGGCTGAAAAGGCTACCAGGAAGGCTGTCTTCTGGGCTCTGTACGTTCTGTATCTTGATCTGAGTGGTGGTTACACAAACTTACTTGTACTCATTCATCAAGACTCTGTGCTTAAAATTCATTAATCGGATACACTAGGTCAACAAACTTTTTTTTTTTTTTTCCCTTTAATCACCCAGTGGAAGTATTCACCTCACCCTCCATCCCTGGCCAGCCAGCTTCCGGTGCCTCCCCAGTCCTGGGTGGGCAGTGGCGTAGAAAGGCCCTCAGTAGAGGCGGGTACCTGCTCCACGTCCTCAACCGGCCCTTCTGCCCCCATTTCCTTCTCCTTTCGGAATCCTAAAGCTAGTGGCGGAAGGGCGGGGCCCTTTTGTTAAGGAGTAGGAAGCGGAAACGGTGGTGGAGGGATCTGAACGTGGGACCTCACACCTCCTGGGGGGCCCCACGCCCCCGGGATGGCCTACGCCCTCCAGGCAGAGATCCGCCCAGCTTCCTATGGTCGGAGAGCAGGCCTGAGCGCTCATTGTCCACCCGGCTCTGCTTGGAGAGGTCTTCGTCCAACCCTGCCCATCCAGATGGGACTTCCTGGACAGCAGGAAGGTTTCCTACAAGACAGGCATCTGGGGCTCCCGCAGCGGGCGGGGCGGGGCTCCGGCACGCCCAGGACCGGGGTGGGCGTGGGGGCCTGGCCCCGATGACCAGTCCTGCGGGGAGCGGTAGGCCTGTGAGATCGCACCCCGCCCAGAATTTCCAGGGCGCTGGGAACAGGAACAGATGAGCTACTTTCAGTTCCAGCTTACGACCAGGTGCAGGCACCGCCGTCCTGTAAGGTAGAGCTTAACGCTGACAGCCAAGGCCTCTGCTGACACAGGTCTGTCCACGCCCACCCCCAGCGGCCCTCCGTGCTCCACAGGCAGCTCCTGTTCCCACGGCCTGAACTGCGCCCTCCGCCCCCAAGTCACATGTAGAAACACCGGGGACTGAGACGGTGTTTGCAGACACCATCCTTAGAGAGGGCGTCTGTGAAAACGAGGGCGTGTGGGCGGGGCCCCAAGCCAATGATTGGTGTCCTAACTTCCCTGGCAGTCCCCTGGGTAAGACTCCGCGCTCCCCACGCAGGAGGCCCAGGTTCAGTCCCGGGTCAGGGAACTAGATCCCGAATGCCGCAAGACTTGGTGCCGCCAAATAAATAAATACATATTTATAAAAAGAAGAAGATTTTAGGGCAGAGACACATGCAGAAGGAAGTTCATGTGGAAGACACAGGAGATGGTGGCTATCTAAGAGCCGTGGACAGAGGCCTGCTGCTTAAGCTGCCTGGCCGTCGTGTTTTGTTATAGCAGCCGGGGCAGACTAAGCTCCCTTCGTCAGCGTCCCACGTTTTCACCCTGACTTTGCTCAGGCTGACCTCCCCCGATCCACCTACCTGGGGTGCTGTTCCTTTGCTCTTCCTCCTCCCCACCTGCCCGCGACAAGCTCCACCTTGCGCGTTTTGCTGAGTGGTTAACGATATTTCCCTTCAAGCTCCCCCAGGTCAGCACAGCACTCTGCCCTGCCTTGCACTGTACCTAGTCACCACTACAGTCTCTGTGACACCAGATTTCAGTGTATCTCCTGTAGTCATCTCTCTTGACTCTGAGATGCGGGCTATTTCTGACTCGTTTCCACATCCCCAGCATGGGTAACAGATGGCCCGATAAACGTCTGTCGGATTGCACTGCATGGAGATGTCTGTGGAGCGCCTCAGCATAGCCCTGGCTGGATCCCGGGCCCTCGGAGCTCATGACTTCCCATTCTGTGCCTCTGTCCTGCCCCCTGCATGCACACTCACGGAAGACTTTAAAGTCAGAGAGATTACAGTGCCTGAGGGGCTTCCCAGGAGACACTAGTGGTTAGGAACCCAACTGCCAGTGCAGGAGATGTAAAAGACGTGGGTTCGATCCCTGGGTTGGGAAGATTCCCTGGAGGACGGCGTAACAACCCACTCCAGTATCTTTGCTTGGAGAAAACTGCGGACAGAGGAGCCTGGCAGGTGACAGCCATGGGGTCGCATAGAGTCAGACACAGCTGAAGTGACTAGCGTGCACACACGACCATACAGAGTGCATATTCTAAACCAAGAGCCCCAGGGAGGACAGTGCTTGACTCAAAGATATGGGTTGCTAATGATGACAATCCTAGCTGCCAGCGGCTGGAAACCAGCAGACTTGGGGGTGGAGGCTGCTTTCTCATCTTCCTAGAACTCCAGAGTTCGAGTTAATGACTCTTCCCCTGCTGGGTGCAGTCATTCCCAAACTGGCTGTGAACCCGAGGAAGCGTGTGTGTCTGTGTGTCTGGAGAGAGACAAGAAGGGGTGGCTATGTGTGTATCTTGAAGTTATGAAGACCCCAGACTCACCCGCGTGGTGAAGCAAGGCTAAAAGCTTCTAGAACCCCAGAGAGCACAGCATTTGAAGTTCGGGCACACCCGGGGTCTGAAGTCTCGCTCCTGCCCTGCCAGGAGATGAAAGGAGCCGACACTTGGATGAGAGGGCCCCTTAGAGCGCCTGGCCTTTGGCGGGTGCATCTCCAATCTTCCCCTTCTCCTGACCTCTCTTGCCCTGGTGCCGAGCCCGGAGCACAGAAGGCATCCTGTTTGGAGCCAGGCCAGCAGGGGTTAACAGGAGAAAGGCAGGTTGCTTCTCGAAAACAAAGGGCCTGGTCAATAGACGCTGCAGCAGCCGTTCATCAGTGAGGGCAAAGTCTCAGCGGGGAGCTGCCAGCCGGCTTCTCTGAAACCTCTAGAACAGCACGACTGGGAAAGCCAGGTCGAGGCTCCCAAGGCCCCGTGGTGCGCCTGGGCTGGGGTCGATACCCGCGGAACACCGGGCTCCTCCTCTCTCTCCACCCCCTCGACCCCTTGGGGACAGACTCCAATCACACGCTGGAAGAGCTGGATCTCCCCGGCGTCCGCCAGCTCCTTCTTAAGCTGGGGTCCTTGTTAGGAACTCAGCCATCTGTGAACTTGGAGTGAGGAGAAAAAATGTTCACTAAGCATTTAGTAATGCCAACCGAAGCGCAGCGTTTCTTTCTACAGTGAACACAGACGTCAAACCACATAGAAGCAGGAGGACCCAGGACTCTCTCTAGGACATAGCAATTATCAAAAGACTGAAAACCAGATTTGTGCCATGGTAATATATGTGTTTATTTGTTAATGTGGTAAACAAGATCTGGAGGTGGGTCCAGGAACTACCGCAGTTTTGAGGTTGTGTATGAACAGTGGTTTGAGGATTCTGCCATGACTGTGATGAGGCATGAAGACACTTCACACCAGAGAAGTCTTCCCTGGTGGCTCAGGGGGTAAAGAATCCACCTGCAATGCAGGAGACCTGGGTTCAGTCCCTGGGTTGGGAAGACCCCCTGGAGGAGGGCATGGCAACCCACGCCAGTCTTCCTGCCTGGAGAATCCCAGGGGAGCCTGGCCAGGCTACAGTCCCCGGGGTCACAGAGTCGGACACTGTTGAGTGACTCACTTTCACTTTCACACTGTAGAAATCTGATAAACACTGCCTCAGCAAGATGACCGGGTGAATACAGAGTGAGTGATAACTCATATGCATAGCAGGCACCTTCTTGTTTTTAATTTTCATTATTTATTTTTGACTGTGCTGGGTAACATGTTTCTTTGATATGATATCATAGGCATGGTGCTTTACTTCTTTTTTCTTTTTTAATGTTTATTTATTTGGCTGCACCAGGCCTTGGGTGCAGCATGCGGGGGTCTAGTTCTCTCACCAGGGATCGAACTCGGGCCCCCTGTGTTGGGAGCTCATTGGACCACCAGGGAAGTCCCCTGGCACTGTACCTCTACCTCCTAAAAACCTGTAACTGCTGTCTAATCAGGAGAAAAACATCACACTAACTCAAGTTTAAAGGACATTCTACAAGCACTCCTCAAAACTGCCAGGTCATCCAAAATCAGGCAACTCTCAGAAACGGTCACAGCCAAACAAAGCCTCAAGAAACATGACAACAGAACGCAACGTGGGATCCTGAGTCCTTGGAACAGAAAAGGAATCTCAGGCAAAGACTTAAGATTCATTTGTTGTAATCCAAGTACCACACTAATACCAGATATTAACATTAAGGAAAACTGGGTGTGGCTTGAGAGGAACTCTGTACTCCTTGTGCAATTTTAATCTACTCTAAAATAAAAACGGGTCTTTTTAAAAAATGGTATAGCTGGGTGGTAAATGGACCGGCACTTTCTTCTTAATTGTATTTCTCTGTATTTTCTAAGTGGTCTACCATGAATCTGTTTTGCTTTTCTCATCAGAAAAATCAAAAAACTTAAGTCTTAAAAAATGAATGAATGGGTGTTTGGCCCTTTGGAGACAGAGTGCCATATAAATGAAAGTAAAATTAGAGTCAGTCTTTGGGCAGCGATTAAAACCCATTTAATCATTTTGCAGGCGGGAGGCTGCAGCCTCGAGGACCCGGCCCTCTCCCCGGGGTGGAGTGCTACACCTTTCCCGTATGCGACGAGCCCCCTCTGGCAGGGGAGGGGCGGGGAGGCAGGGCAGCTGCTCGGGGGCCAAAGGCTTGTCACAGATGACCCCACACGTCTGGCTCAGGGAGGCCCCAGAGGCAAACCAGCCCTTGGGAAAAAACCGTCCCCCACCAGCTTCCAGGCCCGGGGCCAGCCTGCTCCAGGCATCTGAATCAAGATGGACCCAAAAGAGCGCCTCTGTTCCCCTTGCCTAAATAAACAAAAGGAAGAAGACAGAAGCAGCCAGGACTACGCTCTCTGTCTCAGGGACCTTCATTTGCCACCATTTAGACCTCGAACAGCTCTGCAGAGCAGATCCTCTGTTTTACAAAGCTGAGGCTTGGAGTTACTTTAAATACATTTAATTTGAAAGTGAAAGTGAAGTCACTCTTTGTGACCCCATGGACTGTAGCCCACCAGGCTCCTCCATCCATGGAATTTTCAACAAAAATCCCAGGATGGGACAGCTTCACTTTCGAACGTGTAGGAAAGGGTTTGATTCCTTTAGAAACACATTAACTTGTTGCCTTTAAAGGGGAGCCCTCGGGATCTTCCCTGGCGATCGAGTGGCTAAGACTCAGCGCTCCCAGTGCAGGGGCCCTGGGTTTGATCCCTGGTAGAGGAACCAGAGCTTGCCTGCCGCAAGTAAAGGGCCTCGTGTGCTCCAAGGAAGATCTAAGATCCCACGTGCCCGGTGGTGGTGGTGGTGGTGGTGGTGGTGGTGGTTTAGTCGCTCAGTTGTGTCCGGCTCTTGCAACACGATGGATGTAGCCCGCCAGGCTCCTCCGTCCATGGATTCTCCAGGCAAGAGTACTGGGGTGGGGTGCCCTTTCCTTCTCCAGGGGACCTTCCCGACCCAGGGATCGAACCAGCGTCTTACGGCTCCTGCATTGGCAGGTAGGTTCTTTACCGACTGAGCTACAAGGGAAACCCCGCATGCCTGGAGCAGCCAGATAAAGAAATACTAATGTTTTAAGATATCAGAGGACTAGCGATTTAAAAAAAAAAGTGATGCCCTCAAAGTCTGTATCTTTATTCTAATGACTCTTCTAAAGCTCCCTCAACTCTTCAGAAATTGCCTTCAGGGTCACCTTTAACCAAAATTCATCAGCCTGCATGACTGCCCAGGGAATTCCCCAATCCGGGCACCCAAGTGACTCTCAGTTTCCAAAACTCAAAGCCAGGTTCCACAAACCTGCCCCTCCGAGGCCCCTCCCAGGAACCCCTGCACGGCTGCGCGGTAGGAAGTTTTCTGACTGTCCTCAGACACCTGCCGTTCAGCTCAGAGCTTGGGGTGCGCTGCTCTCCTGAAAGGGAGGTCCTCGGGGGGAGGGAGGCTGGGCCGCCCCGCCCCCCAGCCCTGGCTCCGCCTTCTCCGGAAGCAGGGCTGAGCGCCGGGACCACCAGCTCCATGCTCCCCACTAATGAGTCTTAAGTGTTTGCCTTGGGCTGCTGCCAGCTCTACTCCTGCGAGGAGGAGGGACGAGCGGTGGGAGACTGCTCCGCCGGCTCCCAAGAGGGCTGGCACGGGGCCGCGCGGCAGACGCACCCCGGGCGCGGCCAGGCACCCGCGGGAGGGCCCGTCTCTCCCCTCCGCTTCAGGGGGCTTCCCCAAACGCAGATTCCCGGGCACACCTACTAGATCGCAATCCTGGGATGTGCATGTTTACTAAGCACGCTAGGAGGCTAAGGGTCAGGGCTCTAGGACGCCAGGGATGGGAATTCCGGGCTGGTTTGTGCGTTTCTCTAGAGTCCACAGTGTTGGTCAGACTCTCGAGTTACATTAAGAGCCCCCACACTCCTTAAAAATAAAAACCAAAAGGCTAAGAAGCTCCGGTGGATGGGAGGACTTCTAAGTTCAGCTTTAGCTACAGTTCAAGTGATTCTGTTTGGCCTCCGTCTTCCCTGGCGGCTCAGCTGGTAAAGAATCTGCCTGCAACGCAGGAGACCTGGGTTCAATCCCTGGGTCGGGAAGACCCCTGGAGGAGGGCATGGCAACCCACTCCAGTATTCTTGCCTGGAGAATCCCGTGGAGAGAGGAGCCTGGTGGGCTATGGTCTGTGGGGCCGCAAAGAGCCAGACACGACTGACTACCACTTGCACTTTCAAGGTGAGTCCACACAAGTTTCTCCTTTCCCCAAAGTTCAGGGAGAGACGACCCCAGGCCTGAAACAGGCTGGCACCTCTCAGATGACAGAGAAGGCAGAGAAATAGGCTGAGGGACAGCTGGTTGCTGATGGTCAGGGGTTAAAGTGGGAAAGACCAGGGCCAGGGAGACATTCTCGAATATATGGGTTCAAAGGACCCTTCGGGATCACAGGAACCAACAACCTCCTCCCATGAGAATGATGAATTTTTACCAATACCTGGTTCACTCTCTCTCTCCCTACAAACATCTACATTTCCCAGTCTCCCCCGCAGTTAGCAGGGGGCATAACGAATTTTGGCCAGTGGACCACAGGTCTGCCAAAGCATCAACCCTTGTCTCCACTGGATGCTACAGAGCCTCTGGGCTCCTGACCATGGCTGAGCCACAACAGGGAAGGGGCCTGGGTTCCGCGTGACTGTGAGGTTCACAGCGCTCCTCCAGGGGGTCTTCTCGACCCAGGGATCGAACCCAGGCCTCCTGCGTTGCAGGCGGATTCTTTACCATCTGAGCCTCCAGGGAAGACGGAGGCCAAACAGAATCACTTGAACTACAGCTGAACTTGGAAATCATCCCTTCCACCGGAGCTTCTTAAGCCTTTTGGTTTTTTCTTTTTTTAATTTTTAGGGAGCGTGGGGGCTATTAATGTAATTTGACAGTTAACCCATCCCAGATGGGACTATGATTGGAAAAGAAACCTTTGTATGTTAAGCTACGTAGATTTGGGGGTTGTCCGAATCGGGATCAGCCCAAGGAGTGCTGGGGAAGACAGGCTGGGCGTCAGCACAGGCTCCAGGCTGGGCCGGGGCGAGAGCGGCACCTCCCAGGTTCGGCCTCAGACGGGGGACACGTCACAACCACACACCACAACCGGGGCAGCACCAATTCCCAAAAAATTTTATTGTTTCAAGTGGCAAAACGTTATCAGTTTCTGTGGGGCCCCTGGCAGGGCGGAGGGAGATGTGGAGTGGGGCTGGGCTCTGCCCATTACAAAAATCAAACACTTTTATAAAAAAGGCTATAAACTGGTATCAAAAGAAAACCCAAGGGGGGCTGCAGGAGGAAGCAGAGAGGGAAGCGGGAAGACGGCAAGGGACCAACACCGTGGAAGATCGGTGGGGAAGGGCGGTGCAGGGGAGCTGGGACGCTTGTACAAAGTGCATGTCGGGGCCTCCCCCAATGCCCCCAGAGGCGGACGGGCAGGGGCTGTGGCCTGGGGAGGCTCAGCCGACTCCCCACTGGGGACCCCACAGGGACGGGCACTGCCTGAGACTGCCAGATGGGAAGGACCTGCAACAGAGGGGAGAGAAGTGGCTGGATGGGGACCGGGAGGCAGAAGGGACATTTCAACTCCCTGCCCAGGTGCCCCTCTGCAAGGCCCCACGTGAGGAAGGCCCTGCTGGGGACCTGCAGCCTAGTGAGTGCTCCCCAGGGGTGCCAGACCAGAAGGGCAGGCGGACCACACTCAGGCCACCATCCTTGAGCCTCAGGAGGAAGGCAGGGTGGACGCCCCCAAGCCGAGACCCAGGACTCCGGAGCTTGGCCTTAGCCGTCTGCTTCCAGCCTCGGAGTGTTAGTGGCTCAGTTGTATCCGACTCTTTGCAACCCTATGGACTGCAGCCCGTCAGGCTTCTCTGTCCATGGAATTCTCCAGGCAAGAATACTGGAGTGGGTAACCATTTCCTTCTCCAGGGGGGTCTTCCCAACCCAGGTCTCCCGATTGCAGGCAATTCTTTACCAGCTGAGCCACCAGGGAAGCCCAAGAATACTGGAGTGGGCAGCCTGTCCCTCCTCCAGCCTTGCAGAGGAGGGCCATCAAAGCAGGTCTGGGGCCTCCGGAGGCCTCGGGGCAGGGCCCCCAGCAGCCCTGAACCAGCCCCCAACCCCAGACGGGCCAAGCCCAGCTCCTGCCCGCACCTTGACTTCTTAGACCTTCTTCTTCTTCAACTTCAGGGCTTGCAGCCAGTTGGGCGATGATCCTTCTGACCTAGAAGGCAGGGGGCCGAAGTCAGACCAGCACCCTGGCACCAAGTGAAGAGTGCCGATCTGTGGCATGACACCCCCTCCAAGCCTGTCTCCCTGTAAAGCAGGGTTTTCCTCTTAAGACTGAGACGGGTGGTTCCCAGCCCGCAGATCACCTACCCTGAGGACTTGTCTGGCTTGGGTGGGAGCGCGTGGGGCTTGCCCAGCCCGGGGACCTTGCAGGACCTGGAGCGCTGCATTGCCGCCTTGCCCTCCGAGGGCTCCCCCTCGTCAGCCGAGCGGTTCCGCGAGCGCAGCTTGGCCTGCGAGGAAGCCGGGGAGCAGACGGATGTCAGCGGGGCCGGCGGGGGCAGGGAGGGCCAGGCCTGCTCCCCAGAGCGCAGGGTCCCCGGCCCAGGCCCAAACGCCCTCCACAGCCCTCTTACCCCGGGGAGGGGAAGTCGCTTAGCGATGACCTGCCCCAAGGGCGGGCTGTGCCTGGCACCCACAGGCCCTCGGAGAGACACTGCTGACCTGAATCCAGCCCAAGTGGCCTGGACAGAGCCAGCGGGGACGCCCCCAGGGTCTGCACGCCCTGCGCCCTCTGCCTGCAACATCTCCCAACTGCACACACTACGGTCACCCCGAGTCCTGCACCCCACCTCCCACCTCCCTCTGAGCGGCCCGCCCTGGCCCTGCACCTCCAGGACGCCTGAACCTCCACCCCGCTGCACCGCGGTCGCCCTGCCAGCCCGTGGGGTTCTGGGACCCAGACCCTCCGTGTTCTTCTCTCCATCCCGCCTTGCGCCCACCACGGGCACAGCAGGTGCAGAGAACGGACAGGGTTTCGGAGCTTAGATGGACAGACAAATGGACGGAGGGCAGGCTGGATGCCACGGGGTGGCACGGCCAGAGGGTACCTTCAGGGCCGACGGGCTCAGGCCAGGAAACAGGCTGACTTTCAGGCCCTTGGTCACCCGTGTCCTGCGGTTCTGAGGCTCCTCGACCACCTCTTCATCCGAGGACGGCGCCTGCAAAGCCCGTGGCTCTGCAAGGACCCGGGCAGGGACTCAGCACCGGGCGGTGACCCCAGATCCCCTGCCCACCGCCCATGGGACAGCAACACGAAGGTCGTCAGGACAGCCCAGCCCTACCCGTGGAGTCTTGGAACAGCCTCGCGTCCGACGCTGCAGCCTCCGACAGGCCCAGCGTGCCCCCAGGCCGGATGGCCGGGGCACGGTGCCCACGCTTGCGCCCCAGGTTGGCACGGCTCCGGTACATCGCACTGTCGAGGATCTCGGTGTCCTGCGGGGGTTGGGGGTACACGCCACTGCTGTCACCTTCGCGGAGCCGCCCCGTCCCAGCTTCCCGCCCCCCAGGCTGAGACCACCCCACCAAGAGGGAGGTCCCAGGGTGAGACCCAAGCTGCAGGACCTATACACCCCCTCCACCTCCACCCGACGAGAGCCCACCCACTGACCTCGATGAAGGAGAAATCCTGGCTGGGGGTGCTGGCCAGCGGGCCCTGGGGGGTCTGCTCGCCCTGCCTGGCCCCTGCGGCATCCTGGGTGCTGTCGACCGCGTCTGTCCAGCTGGCCTCCCCGTCCGGCTGCGGCCTCCAGGAAGGCAGGGGGTCCCGGCCCGGCTCCCGGGGCTCCGCTCGGTCTGCACCTGCCGCGGCCCCTTCCTCCTCCGACGGGGTCCTGGGCCCCGGGGATGCCGACTCCTGCAGGGCCGGGGCCTCAGGGCTGTAGGCAGCCAGCCTCTCCCCTGGCTGGCCTTGGGAGCCCGTGGGTGGGGAGCGGGCCAGGTAATCACCAGGGCTGCGGGGACAGAGCAGAGGCCAAGGTAATGCGAGGCCGCGGGGCCTGCCCAAAGCCTCCCGCGCAGAGAGCCATCCTCAGCCTGTTTCCCTGCAGCCCATCCATGCCTCCCCCTGGACTGCACGCAGGGAGCGAGCTGGGACAGCCCGGCGTGTTCAAATGCCAGGCTCCCCACTTCCTGAGACGATGGGGGAGTCCCTTCACCCCCAAGGGGTCTGCTAACTACAGGGTCACAGGGGGCACAGAGTGAGGCTCTGAACACCTCGCACAGAGCCGCACACGGGGGACCCCAAGAGCCTTAGGCTCTTCTAAGTACAGTCTCTGCAAGCGCGGAGTGAGACTGAACACCTTGCACAGAGCCGCAAGGGGGGCGTGCCCACCAAAGCGATCCTCCAGCTGCCAACGCTGTGGATGCTGGCCCTCCCGGGGTGTGGTCCGCCTGCCGAGCCCCACCCCCGCCCTCCAGCTCAGCCTTCCCTGCGCGCCTCTGCACACGCGGCCCTCCGCGTACCCGATGGCGCGCCTGACAAGCTGCTTCTGCCCCGCAGGCGCCCCCGGGCCCTCAGTCAGCCTGCATCCGCCTGGGGCGCCCTGGGCCCGCCTCCCGCCCCCCGCCCCCTACCCAGCACACCCTGGGCGCGAGCTGCCAGCCCCGTCGCAGGTCCAGGTGCTCTGTCCCCACGGCCCGCCGCCGCCTGCGTCCCCGCGTGGCCCAGGGCCTGGGACAGAGCTGCCGTCTGCCGAGGGGCGGGGACGCCACCTTGTCCCCGAGCTGCATCTCCAGCCCGCTGTGCCCTCAAGACACGACCCGTACCACCCGGCTCGCGCAGCGCGCTCTGCAGCTCACAGCTCTGCACCCGGGAGCCTGTGTGTGGCCCAGCTGCCTGCTTGCCCCCAAGACAGACACACCCGCACACACTCATGGCCCGTCTCCTGCGGGGAAGAGGGCACCGGTCACTCCTTCCACACACCGGCACAAGCACCACGGAGCCACACCCAACACAGAGACACACACACACTACACACACACGCACAGCACCGCAGAGCCACACCCCAGACACACACTGGACACACACACGCACAAGCACTGCAGAGCCACACCCGAGACACACACACTGGACACACACACACACAAGAACTGCAGAGCCACACCCGAGACACACACACACACACAGAGGACACACACACACAAGAACTGCAGAGCCACACCCGAGACACACACACACACTGGACACACACGCGCGCACAAGCACTGCAGAGGCACAACTGAGACACACAAACACTGTATACACACACACACACGCACAGCACCGCAGAGCCACACCCAACACACACACACAGGACACACACACACAAGCACCGCAGAGCCACACCAAACACACACACACACACACACAGACACACACACAAGAACGGCAGAGCCACACCAGACACACACAGACAGTACACACACACACACAGGACACACACACACACAGACACACACACACACAGACACACACACACACAAGAACCGCAGAGCCACACCAGACACACACACACACACACAAGAACCGCAGAGCCACACCCGAGACACACACACACACTGGACACACGCGTGCACAAGCACCGCAGAGCCACACCCGAGACACACACACACAGTGTACACACACGTGCGCACAAGCACTGCAGAGCCACACCCAACACACACACACACACAGGACACACACACACGCACAAGCACCACAGAGTCACACATGAGACACACACAGACACACACTACACACACACAAGTGCCACAGAGACACACCTGAGACACACACACACACCCCATGCACACAGGCATGGGAAAGGCGGGCAGTGCCTGGAAGCTAGGCCATGAGCCCCAGATCCTGGGCTAGAGGGGAAGAGCGTGAAGCAGGTGAGTCAGCGCCAGGCCAGAAGCGGGGAGAGCAGGGGAGCGCCTGTCAGTCTGTCCTTCCCCAGGCTGCTGACAAACAGAATCAGGAGCGCCCTGGAGGGAGGGAGGGGCAGCCTCACCGGGCAGCAGCGCCCACCAGCCTCTCCGGAGTGAGGCAGAGAGGACTCTGGGGGCAGAGGGGACGCTCGGGGCAGGCCGGGGCCAAGGGGCTCCAGACCCGCAGATGGGTGGGCAGAGACATCCACACCGGAGGGGACCCGGAACACCCGCAGCCCCATGGGCCTTGGGGGAGGCCCTGCAGAGGGGTGGGGGGAGCACGCATCCCGCCCACTGTCTGCACCAGGTGCCCAGCCTGAGGGCCCATCTCAACTGACACCAGCTCTGCCCCTTGCCCGTCAGGACTCTGAGGATCCCGAGGGCCAGGACTTGATCCAACCCCACCCCCAGGACCATTCCAGGGACAAACACGGGGGTCCACGTGTAACAGACTCGTTTCCTCGTGATCAAGGCTCCAAGAGCTAAAATGAGAGCGATCGGGACGGAAGCTGGAACGATGTGTGTATACGAGCAGCAGCTGACCTTGACTCGAAAGAGACAGGAAGAAAATGCCAGCCACATACAGGGGCCCGCGGGAACACCAAGGGGCAGCGTTCACAAGCTGTGGGCCCTTGAGAAAGTCACGCTGCCTCTCTGGGGCTGCTTCCCCCGCTCACAGAACGAGGGGGCCAGCCCTCAGAAACCGAGGGTCCTCTCCCAGCCCACAAAGACCCCCCCAGATGGCTGGGAGGATGCTGTATCCCTGGGGGGGTGCGGGGGCAGGAGAGGGGGCGTGCAGCAGCTCTTGGGGGGCCCAGGAGCGCCTCTCCCCCCAGGACAAGGAGCCCGAGACACGGAAGGGACACGCCGAGCGCCCACACTGCTCTCATCCCAACTGTTCCGACAGCAGTCCAGCAGATGGCCACCAGCCGGGGGGCCTCCATCCCACGCAGGACAATGGCCAGAAACGTCCCCCAGGGCCCCACATCCGTCCACATCTGCTAAGTGGGCGTGAACACTGGCGGTGAGCACCTGGCTGGGACTGACCACGTGTCCGCAGCTCTGACACTCCCCACACACGGACCCCCAGCCCAACGTCCCCCGGCGGTGTCGGGAGTTGATGACGCCCACTCGTCACAGGCAGGAAGCCAGAGCAGAGACGGGCCCTGCTCAGGCTCACGGAGGCAGTGGCAGAACCTGGCCCCAAACCTGACGGACAGGCCCAAAGCTAGGGGCTCTGAGCTGTCCTCAAGGACTTCTCGTTACCAGGAGAACCTGCAAAGCTTCCTCCAGAGAGCAACTTTCCCGAGTGTAGAATTTCCCCGAGTCAGAAGCTCAGAACACCAGCCCAGTGGATGTTAATCAAATAAGCTCGAGAAACATCGCATTGGAGAAAGGTAACCAGGTTTCCATTACTGCTGTACTTTCGGTGCCAAAAGCCCTACTTCCTAAGTCTCCCATACGTCCACTGAGCACACAGTGTTAGCCAAACGTACAATATGGCCCAAAAAAGCCAGGCATTTTCAAGGTGTGACGGGGAACGGAGCTCAGACAGCTGAGCTTCTCTGCCAGAACCCTGCCCCTTCCCCAACCCAGTCCCCCAGCCAGCCTCTCTCTCCATTCTTAACAACAGGGGAGAGTCTCCCCCTACCCCCCAACCCGCCTTCAGAAACACGTGGAGGGCGGTGGGTCCCACTGCCTGCAAGTCGAAAAGCCTTGAAGGCATTTAAGGCCCAGAAGTCGGAAAGTGGCATTGCTGACTTGGTGACCTTAAGTGGGTCATACCACTCGACCTGCAAATTGGAAGTGATAAAAAAAAAAAAAAAAAACCTTTTTTTGCTTCACAGGGCTGGTGTGAAGATCATGGAGAGGAAGTGTTGGGGATGGCAGAGTTCTGAGCATCCTGGGAAGAAGACTCAGGGGCAACCTTGGGTGGCCTATGCTCTCGCCACAACCGGAAAGTCACAGCTCAGAGAGATCTGGTCACTCATGCCCTTCCCTGCAGGCTTCGCCCCAGCCAGTGCCCCTCCAGCTCCATGCAGCAGAAGAGCCCAAAATGCGCCCCCAGGCCTCGCCCTGGCCCCAGGCTCTGCCCACCTCCCCTTCCCCTCCCCCGCCCCGTCCTCAGCCCCAATGCCTCTGCCGACACCTCCGACACCCCAGTCCCCTCTAGAGCCTTCCTGTTGCCTCCGGCCCCTCAGCTACCAGCACCCCCTCCTCCACTGCAAACACAGCTTCCACCCAGCACTCCCTCCTGTCTCCCCTTCATAACACATGAGAAGCACTCCCCTCCACCCAGGTCTGGCAAAGGTCAGACCTGCGACTCAAGTTGAGAGCATTAAACCCAATCTCAACGGCCGGAAGTGACGGCAAAATAAACATGATGCCTTTTAAGCACCCTTAAGTGGGGTGAGACACCGCCCTAGTTGGTTCTAGAACAGAATTATTTCAGAGTCAGACTGTGGTTGACTCATAAAACTGTTTTTTTTGGACGGGGGGAGTTCTTTTTCAGCCACCCTGGGTGTGGAGGCCAAAAGGTCACCAGGCCAGATACCAGGTCCCAATGTTCTTCGGGTTCCCTTTTGAAGCAAGGTTTAATTCTCTGCTGGTGTGGCTGTCTTTTATTTATTTATTGGCTGCGCTGCATGGTCTGTGTGCAGAATCTCAGTCCCCCGATCGACCAGGGACTGAACTCGGGCCCACAAGCAGTCAAAGCGCAGAGTCCTAAGCACCGGACCACCAGGGAAGCCTTGCCCTTGGGGGCCTTAAGACAGGACAGGCAAGAAGCATGGAGGTCCTCCCCGCTGGCAGAGATAAGCGCCACTGCCCGCTCCACGCTGGACCTGCCCAGGCAAGGATCATGCCAGGCCTCACCCCCCAGGCCCAGGAATGTATCGTGCCCCCCAGGCCAGGAGCATCCAGGGCCCGCCAGAAGCCATCCCGCACAGGACGCTTCCTCCAGCACCCAAACAATTATGCTGCAAAAAATCACACCTCAACCACCACAGTCATCGCTTCAAAAAAAGAAACTCACCTGTGTGTCAGCGCTCCATTTAAGAAATAAATGAATGAAAGAAAAATTCACACTCCGAACCATCCCAGTTCTCTGAATACTAGACGTTTTGGGTGAAGAGCAGCTTCCACCCCAAGTAGAAAGGAGGCCATTTCCAGGGGGCTGTCGCGCCCTCCCACCCAGGGCTCCCTTACCTGGGTCCAAAGGCCGGGGACTCCTGAAGCCCGTATCCATCCTCCTCCGGGCAGATGACCACGGGTGGCAGGAAGGGGTCTCCGTCCTCGGCGTCCAGCCCACTCATCTCGCCGACCCCGAGCTCTCTGGCCTCTGAGGGGCCTTGGGCCTCCAGGCCGGGGGCTGAGAGGTCATCATTCCCCACACCTGGTTCCGGGGACTGGCTGATGTCCCCCAAGCCACATTCCCTGGCTTCAGCTGGGAGCTCCACGTTCCGGAGCTCTGAGTCCTGGGCCCAGTCCGCCTGGTCCAGCCCGTGTCCCCGTGGCCCCTGAGAACTCTCCGAGTCTAGCTCACAGGGCACCTCCAGATGCCTCAGGCCCAGACTGTCGCCCCAGTCCACCCCGCCTGGCCCAAGCTCTCGGTCTCTCGGCTCGGGAGTCCAGTCTGCCTGACCCACTCCATGCTCCCTCGATTTAAGGAACTCTCCCGCCTCCGTGCCCGACCAGTCAGTCTGCCCCATGTCACCCTCTCTGGCCTGGCTGGGGCCTCCGTCCTCGGAAGTCCAGTCCTGGTCCCCGACTCCGAGCCCCCCGGGGGCCTCCACCCCTCCGCTCTGCGGACGGCAGACTAACCCTTCGTCCGTCATGCCCACGTGGTCTGCCCAGCCCGTCTGTCCCACACCATCCTCCCTGGCTTCGCCAGAGCCGCCGGCGCGCACACAGCTGGACACCTCCAGGTTCCGGAGGCCCAGCTGGTCAGTCCAGTCCACGGCCCCCTCGGGGGGCAGGAAGGGGCCGCCTCCCAGGTGGCCGCAAGGGCTCAGGCCAGCCCCGCCCGCCCTGTCGTCGCCTATTATCCCAAACTGGGGGCTCCGCTCCACGGTCTCCGCGCAGAAGCTGCCGCCCCAGCCCCGCGGCCCCGGGCCGAAGGCCGCCTCTGGCTGGGCGCCCACGCCGAGGCCGAAGTCTCCAGCCCAGCCCCGCTCCGCCCCTTCCCTCTCAGCTTCCCCCGGGCTCCGGGTGCCCCCAGCCTGCAGGCCCCCAACCTCCCGGGAGGCAGCGCTGCCTTGCCAGCCGCCTGGGTCCCTCTGCCCTGGAGCCCCGTCCTGCGGCTGGGGGCCGCTGGCGGGGAACACGCCCCCCGCCTCGGCGGTCTCGGGCCAGCCCGCGTCCCTGCCAGCCGCCCCGGGGCTCACTAGGCCAGGGGTCTTCTTCTCAAACTCCGTGTCCTGCCGCTGGGCCTCCTCGAGGCTGAAGCCGGCACTCAGGGCTCTGGCTGCAAAGTCCCGGGGGAGGCCCCCGCTGTAGTCCGGCTCCCAGGCGCTCCTGCCAAAACCGCTCCTCCCGAACCCCGGGCCCTGCTGCCCTGAGTCCTGGCTGCTGCTGGACCTGCCGAGCAGGTCCTTCTGCCCTGATTCCGGACCCTGCCCCTCTTCATCCCGGCTCGTGTAGGCACCCAGGGCATCTCTCTTCCCAAAATCCCAGTCCTGAAGGCTTGCATCCCGACCGCTGTAGGTCCCTAGAGAATCCCTCTTCCCGAACTCCTGGTCCTGGAGCTCCGCGTCTCGGCTGGAGTAGGTGCCCTGGGAATTCCTCTTCCCGAACTCTTGGTCCTGGAGCTCCGCGTCCCGGCTGGAGTAGGTGCCCTGGGAATCCCTCTTCCCGAACTCCCGGGGCTGAAGTTCCACCTCGTGGCTTTGCGGAGTGCTAGGCTTCCCGATCGCCCAGTCCTGGGCGCCGAGGACCCCGGGGGCCCCAGCTCCACCCACGTCCTGGCCGCCGACCTCACCCTCCTCACGGTCGAGGGCACACCTGCCGGCCCATTCCCCAGGGCCCCCCTCCCCGACTCCGTGGCCACACTCGCTGGCCCAGTCCCTCTCTCCGAGGCCTGGGTCCCCTCGAGGGCTTGCAACTCCCAGGCCGTAGTCCCGAGAAGCATCCTGGGACCAGGTGGAAGGCCGGAAACCGCCAGGATGTGGGCCTCCTGCAATTCCAAATTCACTCTGCAGGTCCTTCTGGGCCCAGCCGAGGAGTCCCTGGGAATCAGAGAAAGAGCGACACAAAGAAATGGGGCTTGCAATTAGTCAGGGTGGCGATCGGTCCAGAGCGAGAGTCCGCGCTGCCTAGTGCCCAACTCTGGCTTCGGAGAGCCTGGGTTTGGATGCGGGCTGTGTGACCTTGGGCAGATCACTTAAGCACTCTGGGTCCCCGGGGTCCCCATCGTTCAATGAGGTCAGTTCCTACGGCACGGGGTAGGACGAGAGGGTTAAATGGAATCACTGAAGCCGAGGGCTCAGCAGAGGTCCCGGCACCCCGTGGGGCCTCCGCGGCAGATCCCGAGGTCCTGTTTACCGCCCTTGGGCAACACCTGGCGAAACGCCAGGAGCAGGGCTGCCTGGCAGAGGGATCTTCCCGGGGCTGTGGGGGCACGCATGGCCTCAGTAAGGAGCGTTCAAGACCCTGCGCCCCTCCACAGCCGCCCCTTTCCAAGGCAAGCTCCCCAGGGCACTCTTCACCCTTCCACCCCGCGTGAATCCCCAGCCCCGACCTCCCCAAGGGAAGCTCACTCCTGCCAGCGGCCGCCCTGCGAAGCCCTCTGGGGTCCTCACCGCCCGCCCCAAAGGGACGGCCTCCTCCGGTTCAGGGAGAAGACCCAGCCAGGGCTTCGGCTCCCCACCCCGTCCGGAACTCCCTGACTCACTCGTGCGGCCGGGGGAGCCCTGGGCTCGGGACTGCGGAGCCGGCCGGCCTCGTCCCGCAGCGCGGCGTTGGCCAGCAGCCTCTCCAGGACCGACACGCTGGGCTCCCGGTCCCCGGGCCCGGCCATGGTCCCGGCCTCCGGTCCCCACCCGCCCTGGGGCCCACTGGGTGCGGCAAGTGCTGGGACGGGGCTGGGCTGCTCCCCTCGCCCGCCCGGACCTGTCCAACGGCCCTGGCCCCGCTCCCGGCAGAGCAGCTGCAGCTCTCAGCGCCCCGCCCGGGGGCCAGTTGAGTCACCGCATCCCGGGCGGACAGACACACCTACCGCGGACGGACACACCTACCGCGGGAGCCCAGCGGCCTTAACTCCTTCCTGCTCGTTCCCCAGGCCCCGCCCAGAGGCCCCGGCTCCTCCCTCCCCCCAGCCCCGCCCCTGCCAGCCGCGGGCTGGGCGTGAAAAGTTCGTTTCAAACGCCACCTGGACCCCATCCCTGAGACTGCTGGGCAGCCCGGTAGGAGAAAGGGCACTGACTGGCCCTGGAATCGGTGCTCTGGCCCTAGCCCAGCTGCCAGCTTACTGGGTAACCTTTGCACAAGGCTCTGCCTCCTCTGGGCCTCTGCGAAAGCAAGTCTGAACTTCACAGGAAGAACACTGGCAAAAGACGCAACACCCAAGCGTTCGCGATGGGCGCTAGTCTGAGTACTTCACAGGCACTGCAGCCATCACCCTGCGAGGCAGAGCCCAGCACCACTCTCCCTATTTTACAGACGCAGAAACTGAGGTGCGGGCAGGAAAGTAACGTGTTCAAGCTCACACGTGGGCCAGGAACAGGGCCAAGACAGCACCTCGGCAGTCTGGGTCCAGGACCCCCGTCTATCTGGCTCTGCTGATGCGCTTCATGAAACCACCCGTCCTCACAGACTGAACGCTCAGGATTGCCAAGCCCTGCACCCAGCGTTTCCCACGTCTGTCTTGCCCACAACACAAGCCTAAGTGTCCTCGGCCGCTCAGTCGTGTCCGACTCTTTGTGGCCACACAGACTGCCAGGCTCCTCCATCCATGGAATTTTCCAGGCAAGAGTACTAGAGTCAGTTGCTATGCCCTCCTCCAGGGGATCTTCCCACCGCAGGGATTGAACCTGTGTCTCCTGCACTGGCAGGCAGATTTTTAACCAGCAGTGCCACCTGGGAAGCCCCCAAGTCTATGAGGCAAATGTCATCATTGTGAAAGGGCTCTGAAGCTTGGAGATCAGCGTATGTTCCCGAGACCACTCAGATGCAGACTCAGACTAGACTCTAAGCAGCAGCCCATACCCTCTGCTCTGCCAGCTGAGCAGACGGGAAGGACCTCCAGGGCAGGGGCAGAGGTGCCTGCTCACGGCTGGATCCCAAACTCTGGACACAGGGCATCCGTGTTGAAACAACGAGGCCTCCCGAAGCCCCTGACTTCTATTCTGAACCCTGCCCAGGGCCCCCCTTACCTCGGAGCAGGCGCTGGGGGTCGGGGTGCCCTTCAGCTCAGACGGGGCACCCCGCCGTGTGGTGGGCGGGGGCGAGGCCAGCAGGTCGTCCAGCCACTGGGAGCCGCTCTCGGGCCCTGTGGGCTCGGGGGATGCCCGGCGGGGGTCTTGAACCGCTGTCCTGGGTCGGGTGGTCTCGGCCAGGGCCAGGGCCATGGGGTCCTCCTCGACAGACAGCGCCTGCCCAGGCTCGGGGGCGTCGACAAACAGGACGCAGGGCTGGTCCGGGGGCGCTGGCTGCTCTTGCCCCAGGACAGGCTCCAGGACGCGCAGGGCGGCCTCCCGGGCAGGTGGAGGGGGCTCCCGTTCCCCGTGTGTCTCTACCTGCAGCAAGGCTGGTCCAGGTGGGTGCCCTGCTGTTGGTGAGGACTCCACAGAATGGTCCTCCCCACTGCCCATCGGGCTCTGGGAGGAGCCCGGGTCGTCCCCCGGCCCCCGGGAAGCAGGTCTTCCTGGCCCCTCTGCAGCCAACGGGGACCCTGGCCCTGGCTGGGACGCGCCTTCCTCCCGGGTGGACGCAGGCCAGTCCCTGGCCTCCTCGTGGATGGACACGGCCCCGCCTCCAGCCTCCTCCTGGGTGGACACGGCCCCATCTCTGGCCTCCACAGCCTCCTCGCAAGTGGACACAGCCCAGTCTCCCGGGTCCTCGCAGGTGAACGCGGCCCCTCCTCCGGCCTCCTCCTGGGCGGACGTGGCCCCGTCTCTAGGCTCCTCCCTGGTGGACGTGGCCCCGCCTCCAGGCTCCTCCTGGGTGGACACGGCCCTGTCTCTGGCCTCTGCAGCCTCTGCGGCGCCACCTCCGGCCTCCTCCCGGGTGGACGCAGCCCAGTTTTCAGCCTCCTCACAGGCAGACACGGCCCCGTCTCCAGCCTCCGCGGCCTCTGCAGCCTCCGCGGCCTCTGCAGCCTCCGCAGCCTCGGTGATGGGGGAGGGCGGTGGGGAGTCCAGCCGCCACACCCCGAGGCCTGCAGGCCGTGTGGGGAAGGTCCATTCAAAGGAGTGAGACAAGCTCCAGCTGGACTCTGTCCCACTCCCCAAGGGGTGGTCCAGGGCAGACGGGCCCCCCTGGGCCTGGGGCAGGGCGACCAGTGAGCCCCCCAGCTGCTCCCGGTCTGGGCCGGGAGGCCGCAGCACACCTTCAGAAAACCGCCGCTGGGCCAGGCCGCCAGCAGGGCAGTCCTCATCCCCCGGGGCCGCCCCGTCCCCGGATGCAAACGTCCGAGGCAGGTCCAGCAGCTCACCCGCTTCCGTCAGGGGTTGGGGTGCTGTGGCTGGGGACCGCTTGGGGCTGGGGTGCCCCGCGAGCTCCCGCACCGTGGGGCTGCCGGGTCTGGGGGCCTCCGGGGCGGCCACAACTGGGACCCCTGGGCTCGCAGGCAGGTGGTGGGAGCCTTCCTCGGGGAGGCCCGCAGCTGGGGAGCCCAGAGTCTCGGGGGGCAGGGAGGGAGGCCCAGGAGCAGCAGGACTCTGGGCCTCTGGACGGTGGGAGTGAGGGAGAGAGCCCCCCTCAAGGGAGTCAAGGTGAGGAGACTTGGGGCCCGAGCCCAAGGCTTCAGCGGGGAGACCCAGGCCGGGGGTGCCTCCATTCTCCAAGGTGAAGCCTGGACCAGGGGGCACCCAGGGCTTGAGAACCTGCAAGAGAAAGTCAGGAGCTGTCACTGCTCCGCAAGCTCAGGGAGGCCCCTGCCCACCCCCGAGAGACCCCAGGTCAGCCCTGGCTGCCCGACACTCTCACTCCATGGGGGGGAAACCGGGGCACAGGGACAGCCCCCAGGACAACCGATAGAAGCTCCAGAATGACCTCAGGCGTCCGAGACTGCTAGGGCCCCCAGACCCTCCCGTGTGGCCCTCCCCCCATGAAATGCACAGCGCTCCATTCCCAGGGGACCACTCAGACCACGCCCACCCACATCCCCCAAGCCCAAAGCTCATGTGAGGAGTTCCCTTAAGGGTCCAAGGTTCATGGGTCAGGAGCACTGGCTTTGTGTGCTTCCCTGGTGGTCCAGGGGCTAAGATTCCACACTCCCAATGAGGGGGGTCCTGGGTTCGATCCCTGGCCAGGGAACTATATCCCAAGTGCGGCAACTAGAAGTTTGCATGCCGTGACTGTACATCGCTCGAGCTACAGTGAAGATCAAAGGTCCCGTGGGACCCAGTGCAGCTGAGTATGTAAACAAATAAAATATGTGTTTTTAAAACTGGCTTTGTAAAGGAAAGGCAAAAGGAAACTAGAGAGTCTGGCTGGCTGGGTGCGTGGCCTCAGGGTGGGACTCCACCAGGCCCAGGGCAACTTCAGACCAGCTCCTGGGAGCAGCTCGCACCCCTGCTCTGAGCATCCACGGTCCCAGCACTGCCCAAGGGGCAGCGGGACCCAAGATTCAGGCCAGAAGCCCCGGGGGCGGTTGAAAGCGCTTGTCGGAGACACTGGCACCTCCCCTGTCAGCGGGATGCCTTCCCACGCGGTGTCTCTCTGAGCCCCAGCGTCCCCACCTGCAACCCAGGGCCAGCGCAACAATGTCCACCTCGTGGTCAGGAGAGGATTCAGCAAGATCTGCGCACCCGGCCGCTGTGAACAGCACGGGGGAAAAACAGACACCCTGGGGCCCTGGGACCCCCAGCATGTGACCCCCCTTCACCCTTGCACCGGCCCCTGCACCCCTGCAGGCCGCAACCTGAGTCTCGCTCTATCTGACCTCTGCCCTCCCCAGAGGTCACGCCCCCCCCGCCCCCCTGCCTTCTCCCATGGAGGGCTGTCTGCCCCATCACCACCTGACCGCTGGACCTGGGCAGGGGGGCGTCCTGCTTCCGCGTCAAGGCCACCCTCCAATCCTTCCAGCCCCCGCAGTCGAATCTCAGGTTAATTTAGAGCCTGTGCCCTTAAACCACGCCCCCCAGGAACCCTCCTCCAAGAGCCCGGGACAGACCCCTCCGCCCCCAGAGCAGAGCTCCTGGACCACAGCCAGCGCTGCCCCTGGTAAAGAGCTCACAGCGGTTCCTGAAGCCCCACAACTGACCCGTCCAGCATCCTGGCTCCGCTCCCTGACCTCCTCTCCCCGACTTCCCCAGAGCCCACCTCTCTGAGGGTCCACCCTAGACCTCGTCCTCAGCCAGAGCCCCTCCGGAGCGTCAGGTCTAGGGGACCTGCTCACCCGTGTCCACCCCTGTCCACCCGGCACCCTCTCTCCCTCCCCTCCGCCCGTCTCCTCCCTTCTCCCCGTCCCCCTCCCCTCTCTCCTCCACCATTGTGTGAACCCCCTATACTCCCTCCCCCACTCCAGTTTAACCTAATGCAATACAGCTCTGCCCCAGCTCCAGGCTGCACCAGGGCCGCTGGAGACAGCCGCCACTGGGATGGTGGGTTCCCTGCAGCCGCAGCCGCCCCGGGCTCAGCCAGAACGCCCAGCAATCCCACGACATCCCCCTTCCACGCACCCCCACCTCCCAGCGACGCTTTCCCATCCGGTCTGTCCTCAAACCTCAAACCTCTGCGCCTCTGCCCAGGCTCTCCGGGCTGAGGGCCTTGCTCTCCCTCCCCAAGGACTCAGAGACCCCCACCAGGGCGCCCCACTCCTGAGCCGTCCCTGCTCAGAGCTCAGGCCAAGCCCTCCTCTCTGTGTCCAGCATCACAGATTTTTTTCCTTCTCTACTGGAACGTTTCCATCAGCACAAAACTGCCCTCATTTCTTCTGGCTTAAAAAAAACACACACATGCTCCTGTCCAGCTCTCCCATCTCTCCAGCTACACCCCTTTCCTTAAACCTGGGCTCTGCATTCAGCACCTCTAACCTCAGCACCTTGGGCCCGGCCTCCGCTGAGCCCCCTCCAAATGGGCTCCCTTCTTCACTTCCGCCACCCTGCTGCTCCGGCCAAGTTCAGCCACGACCCCCCATGCAACCCCCCATTCTCGGGGAGCTCCTCCCTTGCCCCGAAGGCACCATCTGATCGCTGACCGCCCGCCCTAGTCCCTCCTCCAGCCCGGGCAGCTCCTGTGCTCCACGCCGGCAGGGTTCCCTCCCTCACCTCTGCTCTTTCCTGCGTCTCCTGGGCTCCTCTGCCAGGCCTCCATCTCCCTCCCAAGCCTCACCCATGCCCTCGGGGACCTCAGCCAACTCCAGGACCATCTGCACACCGACAAGTCCCTGCAGCTCCGGACTCAAACGCCCCACTGACCCCCTTGGACCCCGCTGGACGAGGCGTCTCCAGCTCAACAGATCGAGAAGCAAGCTCCTCCGGTCTTCCCAACACTACAAAGCCCCCCCTTCTCCGTAAAGGGTAACCTCCCAACCACTTGGGCCATAGACCCCCAGCGGCACCCTTCACTCTCCGTTCACGCCCCACAGATCAGCCTGCCTGCAAGTCCCGTCCACTCCACCTTCACATCAGAGGCGCCCCCCACCCCGTCTCCCCCAGGGACTGCCTCCAGGATCCACAGCACCGTCGTCTCTCACCAGGGCGACCCCAAGAGCCCCCCGACTGGCCCCTGCTGCTGCCCTTGGCCCCTGGCCAAGATCTTGGGCAAGGAGACTCCTTGCAACTGCAGCAAGGTCACACCTCTCCTCCAGGCCCTCAATGGCCTCTTTCCCTCCTGCAAGCCAGCACCCCCTCACCCGAGTGGCCCATCACCACCCAGTCTCTGTGACCCAGACACCCCAGCTTCCTCGCTGGGTGGAGCCCACATCCTTTGTAGCTGCAGCTCCCTCTGCCAAAAAGGCTGTTCCCCAAACATCCAAGAGCTCACCCCATGCCCCACTTCCTGGCAAGGACTTCCCGTCACCCTTGCCCCGGGACCCATGCAGGTGGTGTCCCAGTTGCCTGTCTGATGCTCTGCACGTCTGCCGGGTCACAGGGCTCCCAGCGTTGGAGTCTGCCTCCCCGCGTTAGAAGGCGCGTTCCTCGGGGAGCAAGAGCTTCCCTCGTGGCTCAGACAGTAACGAATCTGCCTACAAGGCAGAAGACTTGGGCTTGATCCTTGGGTCAGGAAGCTAGCCAAGAGAAGGGAACGGCTACCTGCTCCGATATGCCTGCCCAGAGAACTCCGTGGACAGAACAGCCTGGCAGGCTACAGTCCACAGGGTCACAAAGAGTCAGACAAGACTGAGGGATGGACACACACTTCCCTGGAAGCAGGGGGACTGTGGACGCTTTGCTTGTAGCTGTCTCCCCGGCACCGGGATCACAGTGGACGCTCGATAAATACGTTTGGACAAATGCACACACTCAGGTCTCTCCCCCTGCCGGACGGGACAGCCTCCAGCTAGCAAGGGCTCTTGGAGCAAGACAGACCACCCTTCGCATCATTTACTCGGGAACGCAGACTGTCCACCCCCGAGCACACCATGGGCAGAGGGGCTGTTAACAGGAGACCCCCGTGAAACATCATTTCCCCTCTTCTGCGAGAGGGCAGGCCTGGCCAGGGACCGTGCTGGACTCGGATCCTGCCTTCAGCCCCTGGGCAAGCTACTTGGCACCTCAAGCCCCGGCGTCTGCACCTCTCGCATGGGACCTGAGGGGCCTACTCGGCCAGAGTTATGACTGGGTTACGTCAGTCAACATCCCCGAGGTTGCCCAGCAGACAGCAGGCCGTCCAGGGCAGTCATCCTGGACACTGTAGGAGGCTCAGGGCCTCAGCCACACTTAGCCAGGGTGGCCTGGAAGTTGAGAAATCTGAGTCCTGACGCAAGTCACGTAAACATCCTCCACAGCCTGTTTCCCCAGCTAAACTAAGGGAGGTGGGAGAGACGCACGAACGAGACCCTTCCAGCTCATAGACTGCGTCGTAGTGGGTAGGAACTCACGTCGGTCACGGGCTCAGAGACGGCCGGCTGGGCCAGGTCCCCGTTGAAGGCCAGGTCCGAGGGGGACTTCCTGTGAGGGAGAAAGAGGGGAGATGGAGGCACAGATCAGAGAAGCCTGGCGCGGGTGGAGAAAGAAGGGGTGATCAGGGGTCTGCCCAATGACCGGAACAGAACTTGACGTGCACCCCGCCAGGGGCATGTCCTCCCAGGGGACAAAGACTCTGGCGGCTCCGAGAGAGAGCACCCCAGGACCAGCACACATGCCCCACCTTCATGTCAGGGGATAAGCCCCCCCAACCCCTCTGGGAAAAGCCTGCACAGGCCCAGAGCCCTTGGGGCTCCTGGTAAGACCACCAAACCCCAGAGCCCTTGAGGGGTTAGGGTTCTCCGGGCCAGGGCAGCTGGCCCCTCCCCAGCCAACGCTTCTGGAGAACTGCAAGGGGAGACCACCAGAGGGATTTTGCAAGGTCGAGGCTGCTCCTTTCAAGCCAGGCTGGGAGCAAAGGAGGGGAAAGAGGGCGGAACCCAGCCTGGACAGGGCGGGCCTCCTGGGAGCCCAGGGGGACAGGAGGCCTCAGGTGCCCATATTCCCAGGAGAGGCTGGCAGGCACCGCGGGCGAGGCTCTGGGCCTCTAGCTCGGCTCAGACCACAGCAGGGCCTTTTCCGCAGCAGGAGCGGGGTCAGCTGGGCCAGAGAGCTGCAAGGCCTAGGGGGCAACCAGCCCAAGCTGGTACTCCCTGCCCTGAGGATGCTCCAGGCAGCTGGGACCCTCAGCCTCCTCCCCGGGGCCCAGGGACACGTCCAGGTCAGGAGCCCCCAGGACACGCTGGCACCAGCTCTGGGAAAGGGGATGCTGCACGCAATGGCCTCCAACCCAGCTGTGTGGCCCACACGCTCACACCCACTGGCCTGGCGTCAAGGGGCGTTCACGGCTTTCCTCTACCGTCAGACTCCTCTTCACGGCCAGGCTGTGCCACACACACACACACACACACACACACACACTCCAGCAGACACACAAAGACACACACACACTCCAGCAGACACACAAAGACACACAAAGACACACACACACACACTCCAGCAGACACACAAAGACACACACACCAGCAGACACACAAAGACACACAGATACACACCCCAGCACAGATACACACACACACACCCCCCCCAGCACCTGGCACACCGCTGCACCCACAGGGCGGGCCAGCAGTTAAGAGCACACACTGGAATCAGAGAGGCCCTAATTCTAACCTCAGCTCTGTCTGTCACTTGCTAAGGGACCAGAGGAAGTCACTTTTGAGCCTCAGTTTCCTCATCTCTAAAATGGGCCTAATACTCCCTTTACTACACAGAATAGCTGTGGATTAAGTGAGGCAGCATTTGGCTCTCCATATTAAAAAAGCACTGAAAATAAACTTCCAAGCTATACATCTGAATTCTCCTACAGACTCTGTACAGAGGATGACTACAGAATAAAGCACACACTAACTCAGTCTGCAGGAGTGGGGGTGGGGGGGAGGGCGGTGGGTGGTCCGTGACTCTGTCACCGGTTGACCAGCACGCACACAGCACGCAGCATAGCTAACCTCCAAGGGAAGATCACCATCTCACAGGAGACTACCCACCCTGTCCTCCAGGCTGGCTGCAACCAGACACACAGCCCCCCACCCCTCACCTCTGCTCAGGGGTCTTGCTGGGCTCCTCGGGGCAGTCGGCAGGAGACCCCGCGGGCCCCTCCTGGGACCATTCCTTAGAGAGGGTCCCAGTGTCATCCCTGGGGCCTGGGGCCATGCCGTAACTCCTGGGACCGTATCTGGAGCTGCCATCGTGGTTGAAGGTGAGGCGGGAGCCCCAGAGGCGGTCGGGGCTGGCCGGGCCCTCTTTCCTGGGCTGGTCCATCTTGGCCAGGATCTCCTCCACCGTGGGCGCGGCGAAGCGCTCCAAGGCTGGGCGGAAGGGGAGGGGCGCCTTGCGCACGCCCCCAGGGGCGGCGCATCGGGCCGGAGGGGTCAAGGGGGGCGTCTCTTCTTTCCCAGGCTCCTCTTTCCCAGGCTCCCGGGTGCCTTCTCCCCCAGCCAGGGCCTCCGCTGCAGGCCTTGGAGCAAACGGAAGGGGCCGCTTGTTGCCGCCATAGGGCTGGGGTCCCGCCAGCATGTTCATCTTCCGGGCAGAAGGCAATTCGGCCAGAGGACCCCGGGGAGGCCGAGGCCCAATGGGCACCAGCAGGCTGGGCTTGGCAGGCAGGGCTGGCTTGGCAGGCAGGGCTCGGGGTTTGGGCTTGACAGGGGGTTTGGCGCGAGGGTCACCTACCAAAAGGAAAAGGCTGGTTGAGAAGAACAGGAAGCAGAACTTCACCTCCCACCCTATGTACTCAGAATGTTCCCATACCCTTCCAGGTACAAGTCAAATGTCACCGCTTCCATGAAGCCTTCCTGGATTTTCCAGACACATCCCAGAAACATCTTCCCCCATCTCCAAATTCCCAAAATGTCTAGCCAGTCACCCTTAAAAGTGAAAAGCCATTTAAGGGCCCAGCTGGCAGCTATTTCTCACTGTACCCACTTCACACCTAGTACACATTCTTACCAAGTGAATGGCCAGATGACCAAATGGGCTAATAAATGAATGCCTGCCTGCCCACGCCAGGCAGTCGGCCCTCCATCTCCCCCAGTCTGGTCCTTCCCTAGAGCATGCCACTCTGCTAAACTACATCCACAGCAAACTCGTTCTCCCAGCTCAGCTTCCCTACCCTGCCACCCTGCTGCCCCCCTCCTCAGGGGCACACCCAGGCCACCTCCCCGCCACCATCCACTGTGAGACCAGGAACGCAGTCTCACTATTGACCTAAGCCAAACAGAAGGAAATCTGCTACAGAAGGAAAAAAAAGACCAGAAACATACCTTCTATATAAGGCATTTCAATGCCAAATAAAAGACCTCGAATTACTCATGGCTACAGCCCTGCTAATAGGATCCTTTATCACCCACTCATTCCATTCGGCAAGAAAGGCATCTAGACAGGGAGCCTTCCACCCCTCTGTCCCCCACACCCAGGCCTCAGTTTCCTCCTCTGTCAAACAGGTGGTTTGATCCATATCCTCTCCAAGATTAGCGTGTTCTCTGCTGGAGAGCTGTGATCTCAGTTCCGAAGGGTCTCGACTGGAGCACAGGACCTCTCAGGCTCATCACGCTTGTCCTCAAGACTCCTCCCTCCCTCCCCAACAGAGTCAGCCTTCACCCACCAGCCCCCAAGACCGAATGGGGGTTCGGGCCTCGGGCCCCCTTCCCAGCCACCCTGCTCCACCCTGCACCCACAGGTACCTGGCTCAGAGCCAGCGGATACCAGCTCCTCGTCCAGCTCGCGGGGCGCTGGGGAGGCCATGGCTGCGCCTTCCCTGGGAGCAGACACTTGCCTCACATGCGGCAGACCTGGGAGTGGGGGACAGAGGGCTGTGAGCTGGGGGCGGCGGAAGACCCAGGAAGAAAAGAGGCAGAGCGGAGAGAGGGCCAGAGAGCTGGGCGCTGGCAGCGCGCCGTCTCTGACTTCTGGCGGAGGCCGGTGCAGGACAGGAAGCGGGCGCTTCAGAAGGGGCGCTGGGGGAGGTCACGGGAGGTCCCCGGCGGCCACGTCCTCCCCTCTGCCCTCCCCGCCCCCCACACCCTGCGACAGCTCTCCAAGTCCGTCTCCTAACCCTAAAGTCCTGCAGGTCCGAGGAGCCGGCCCCTGCTCCCTCCTCCAGCCAGCTGTGCAGGACACCCCACTTACCACTCCCAAGGCACCCCCCCACACACACTCCTTGGGTCCGGGAAGCCCCGCTCGCAGGATCGACTCAGGGCCGGGGCAAGAGGGCTGCCAAGTCTGAAGTCTCCCGGTGAATCACCTCGCGGGAGACGGGAAAAACCCGCTCCTCCCCAACCTGGGCGCCGCCCACCGCCCGCCTGCCCCGCGGGCCTCCCCTTCCCGCTCCCTGGCCTGCCGCTGGGAGTGGTTCCCTCCCCGCCCCCCGAGTTCCCCTCCTCCCTCCACGTCCCTGCCCCGGCTCCCGCCTCCTCCAGAGCCGTCTCATCCAAACACGGAAAAATAAGGAATAAAAAGTAAACATCTGGAATACATTTTTTTTCCCTTTAATTTCTCAATCGCTTTGGCTTCGGCTCGGAATTTGATGAGGTAAAGTCAGGGCCTAGTCCTGTTGCCATAGCAATGGCCTCCCACTGGATTTCCAGAGCCTCGCCAAGAGGAAGGAGGAGCCGGCCCAGGCCCGGGGCTGGGAGAATGAGACCTGGCTCGAGAACATCCGGGGGGCGGGGTGGCTTGGGGGAAAAACTCCCTAGGGCTCCCCTCCTGGGCCCGTCACCGTGGGAGGGTCCACACCTGACCAGAAGGAGCTACCTGGGCATCACTCTCCAGCCTGGGCCTGACCCGAGGGGTTTCGAGGGAGACTGCGGAAGAGATTTTAACCCACGTGACAGAAGCCTCTGGCCGAGAGCAAACGGTGCCCCTCCTCTCGGCCTGTAACTGGAGCTCCGGGTCTGCTCCACCAGGATTCAAATGCTGGGTGGGTCTCCTGCCTTCCAGCTCTGTGACCTCAGGCACCTTCCTCACTGCTCTAAACCTGTTTCCCTGTATGAAGAACACACTGAGACTTAACACACTGGTTAAGACTCCGCACGTCCACCGCACACTGCAGGCAGCACCAGTTCGATCCCTGGTCAGGGTACTGAGGTCCCACATGCTGGGAGGTGTGGCCAAAACTTTAAAAAAAAAAAAGGCTCACACGAGATGATCCATGCAGCTGCTGACCTCAGTGCCCAGCACCCAGTAAGTGGCCATTAAACGGTGGCTCCTATTAGGAGGCTTCCCTTGGAAACCATCTCGTCCTCTCCCCCAACCACAGGCTGCCAGCACTGCAGACCATGCCTTGTCTCCCAAAGAACCCAGTCTTGTCACCTGTTCTCAGACACTTCACCACTTCCTCAGGTCCCATCCTGGGTCCTAAGCACCATCCCACCCACAAGAGCCCCCTGGACTGACCACTGCCCCTGCCTCCTTGATAGAGCCCCCGGCCCTCTGTTCCAAAGGAAAAGCGATGTTTCCTATCACCTGGCATGCATGGGGTCCCTGAGGACAACCCAACCCTCTCCAACCTGCAAGGGGCCCTGCCTTGCCCAAAGTCACCCACTCCAGCTGGTCTGGCAAGATAGCAACAGATCCAAAGAAGGGACCTCAGGTGCCCAACTTCCGGGAAAACCTCTCACTTCTGACCCTGCCCCAGCTTGTTCCCCAGATAGGAGGGACTAGGCAGGAGGAAAAGAGACATCCAGGCCCGTGCAAGTCCGGTCAGCCAAGTCCGGTGCAGCAGGCGCGCTGTGGGTGGGTGAGTAACATTCACAGCCGGCCCACTGTGCGTGGAGGAGGGGCACGCGGCAGAAAACATAAAATTAAAAAAAAAAAAACACGCAAGGCTGTTTCCTTGTCCTTGAACGTTATTACCAGGGATACATGGTGTGGGTGGTTAGGAATGGAGACCAGCTGGTCCAGAACCGAAAACCCTTTCACCTGGAGGCTCAGCCGAGCGGGGAGCTGCAGCACCCAAGAGGGAGGGCTCACCCCCCGCAACTGAGGACGGGGTCTCAGCAGCTCAGACGCCCAGCGGGAAACCCGGGTGACCAGGGCCGGAGAGCAGAGCTGTGAAAATCTCAGCGGCTCTGAGTATCCCCCATGCGTTAAGAGTCCAGAGACCGGCTGGACCCTGAGGGCACAGGGGAGACACCAGGCGGCTCCTGCCCCGAGGCGGAGGCCCAAAGAAGCCTCGCCGCAGGCAGGGCCGCCTCCGCCGACCCTGAGATCTCCCTCCGGCCAGGGCCGGAGAGAACCCTGCCGCAGGAGGGAGGGCCAACCGCGAGATGGGAGAGCCCGGGGCGAGGGGCCATCTGGAGGGGCCCGGCGGGGAGCTCCGGGCACAGGGGGCAGCGGCCGCCGGGGGGAGGAGACGGCGGGCTGGAGGAGGGGGCGGCCAAGGCCCCGCGCGCGGGATGGGGCGCCGCCGGCCGACGGACGGACCGGGGCCCAGGGACGCGCGCCAGGCGGGGGCGGGCTGGGGAGGCCGGGGGCGTGCCGGGGGCGGGGGGCCAGCCGGGGAGAAGGGGACGAGGGTCCCTACGCGGGCTCCGCCCGCCGCGGGCTCCGCCTGCAGCCTCGGCCCCCTCCCGGGCTCGGCCGGCCTCGCTTCAGGCCCTGCTCCCTGCGCCCCCGCGCATACGCCCCGGCCCCCGGGCCCCCGGGCCATGCAAACTTTCCTCGTGACGGCCCCCCGCCCCCAATCTCGGCCGCGGTCTCAAGGCAAGAGCGCCCACCGCCCCCGCGCCTCGCCCCCGCCCTGGGCCCGCCCCCGCGCACTCACGCTCTGCCCCGAGGTCCGGCTCCACCAGGCCGGCGCTCCGCACCCCGTCGTGAGTCTCAGGCGCTGCCGCCGCCGCCGCCGCGGGACCGAGCCTGGAGGAGCCCGGGCGGGGCCGCCCTGAGCCCGCCACGGCCCCTCCCACGGGCCCGCCCACGACCCCGCCCACAGCCCACCGGGCCCTGCCCTTAGCCCCGCCCCTAGCCCGCCTTTATCCCCGCCTCCGGGGCGCCTTGCCCCGCCCACAGCCCGCCGGGCCCCGCCCCCGGGGCGCCTAGCGAGTGTTGGGGCGCTTCGCCAGTGTCCCAGCGCCGCCGAGTTCGCCCGGGCGCATGCAAACGAAGCCGGCCCCGGCCCACGAGGGCCTGCCCCGGCTCGGACCCCCGCGAAGCTGATGCAACTCGGCGCTGGGGCGGAAGGCCACCGAGACGGCGGCCTAGAGAGGAGGCGGCCCGGTCCCGGGCGGTGGGCGGGCTGCGGCCCTGCGGGGCCAGCGCGGGCGAGGCTTCCCCCGGCCAGCGCCTGGGGCCGACCCTGGGGCCCTCCGCGCGCGCCGGCTGTCTGCAGCGCGCGGGGATGACCGCTGACCCTCGCGCGTCTCCTGTGGCGCTTGCCTCCGCACTTCCCAGGTGGCACATCCCTGGTCAGGGAGGGCCCCTGGAGCGGGGCACGGCAGCCCTCTCCAGCATCCCTGCCTGGAGAGTCCCATGGACAGGGGAACCTGGCAGGCTGCAGTCCACACAGCGTCGCAGAGGGTCGGACACGACTGCAGCGGCTTAGCAGGCATGCCTGCTCCGCCCAACATAAATTCCTCCTAGCCTAACAATGCCGCATACCCCTTTCCTCCACAAGAAAGGCTTCACACATACTCCACCCCTTTCCTGAACCCCTATCAGGCTACACCCCACCCCCACCCCAACACACAGCACTCTTCCCCCCCCAATTCTGCGGGCTCAGGTTTCCATTCCCCCCCCTTTTGCGGGGAAGCTTGGTCAATCCTGATTCCATTATCAAAAGATTTCCAAGACCCTGGACTCGCAGGTGATTAAGGCTGGAGCCGGAGCTGCCCTCTCAGCTTCACTAATGGAGTGCCGCTGTGAGAGAGACCGCCTAATCAGATCAGCTCTCATTTCTAGACTCTCAGGTGGCCCATCCCACCAGAAGAGACTGGAAACCTATGCTTGTCCAGCCGGGAACAGAACAGGCTGTACCTGGAGACTCGCTTCCCAGCTTAAGAAGGGTCAGAGGAGTGCAGTAAACACCAAAAAGAGAGCCATACAGCAGGGGGAGAGAGAAGGCCTAAGGACGTGATTTCCAAAGTCAGTTCCCTTTATTAAATGTTCATTTTTCACAGACCAGAAATACAAAATAAAAGTAGAAATAGGCCCCAGTTAGGAGCTACAGACCTGCCCTCACAGGACCCCTGCCTGCGGCAACTTGTACAGGACAAGCAGCAGCTATACCCCAAAGGGCGGGAAGGCAGGGGGCACGGTGGGATCCAGCCCTGCCCTGGCCCCCACCGGATGTCTCCCCAGATTACAAACAGCCACTTTCTGAAGCCGCAGGGTGAGACGCCTCCCGTGTGGCCAAGGGAAGTGCAGGCTAGCAGGAAAGCTTGTTCAGATGGCACAGAACCCGAGGACTGCATTTCATAGGAGAAAACAGGTACCAAAACACGGGTGGGGAGACGGGCGGGGATGGGGCAAGCCCCAGAAGACACAATCTTCCTCTCTATTCATCAGATCCTGATGCTGAGTCTTCTGAGCTGGGGGGAGTACTGGCTAGTTCCTCTTCTTCAGAGTCCTGAAAGCCAAAGGTCTCTTACAGGGGAGAAGTACAGAGTGCAGGCCACCCTCCTCCGCAGCCACTTTTCAGGGAAGGACCCCCACTTGGCTACCCGCTCCCTGCACCCCAGTGTTAGCCTTCAGAAGCACAGATTCCACCCACCCGCTCCCCTTCATTACCCCTCCGTCCAGGAGCGTCTGTCTGTCCCGCCACCAGCCCAGTGGCCCCCACCCTTCCAGGCCCCACGGCCCCCCAAGCCCTGCTGCACCTCACTCCGCCTTCTCTTCTTTTTGCTCTTATTTTCTCCGGAAGAGCTCTCATCACTGGACACAAACTCTTTGCTCTTGAAGCTCTCGCTCAGCTGCCTTGATGAAGACTTTGATGATGAGCCCCGGGAGGGTGTGGATTTCTTCTCCATCTTCACTTTGACTTTCTTCTTCTTCTTGGACTTATCCCTGGGTGAGCAAGAGGGAAGTGGATGCTGGGCCCTTGGGTTCCCCACATCATCAGGGCCGAACCTCTCCTGGCTTTCACAGGGCCTTTCCCAATCCCAGCCACACTGCCCAGCTCACAGACACAGCCAGGCGTGTCAGCCCCAAGCGCCCCAGGGGAGCTCATCATAACTGAATCACCGGAAGGATCAGGGGCTACAGCCTGAAGCAGCCCCATATGCAAAACTCGCTTAACGTCTGTTGTTGTTGAGTCACCAAGTCGTGTCCCACTCTTCTGAGAGCTCGCTGACTATAGCCCGCCAGGCTCCTCTGTCCATGGCATTTCCCAGGCAAGGATACTGGGGCACGTTACCGTTTCCTTCTCTAAGGGGTCTTCTAACGTTTGTTACTTTACCTTTAAAACTTCATGTGAATTATGCTCCATAACAACTAGTTTTAATCTTCCCCCACACCTTGAAATAAAATTGAAGGAAAATATGGCTCTTAGGAAAATGAGCCATACTTATCCAAGTTACTTTCAGAAACCCTCTAGCCCACTCCCCATACCTGGGCAACTGCCTACCCCGATCTGAGCAGCACTGCCCTACTGCAGTCAGAAGCATGTGTTAGCACCCCAATTCTCAGCCTGGAACTGCAAAAATACCTGCCAGAAAAGCAGCTCCTGGGTCACTTTGTTCCCAACTCTCACCTCTTGGAGGACTCTCCACGGCCGCCTTCGTATTCCTTCATGGCTTTTTCATATTCCCGCCTGGCATCCTCAGCCTTGCGATCCCACTCCTGTGACACACACACACAGGGAATGAAAAAAAAACAGGAAAAAAAAATTAGACCCCTGCCCCAATGCAGGCAAAACCTGCACAGAACCGTAGCCCTGGGCCCGCCCGCCTCCGTCAGGTCCCAGGGTCCCGACGCCGTGTGTCCGCGGCTCCTTGCCTCCTTCTTCTCCTTGGACATTCCCTTCCAGATCTCGCCCGCCTTCTTGGAGAGGTCCGTGACGCTGATGCCCGGATGGTCCGACTTGATCTTCTCCCGGCTGGCATTCAGCCACAGCATGTAGGCGGACATGGGCCTCTTGGGGGCGTTGGGGTCCTTGCCTTTCTTTACCTGTGTAGGAACCCAGAGGCCATCAGCCACCTACTGCCCACAAAGCTCCACGTTCTCCCCAAGAGATGACCTGGACCTCCTTCTTAGAGGGACACAATGGAGAAAAGACTGCGCAGACTCAGGCTAAACGGAGAGCCCCCAAGGATGGAGACCATGACCTCAGCACCCCAGCCTGAGCTCACGAGGAACCCTCTCCTTGGGCTCCAAGGACAGAAGCCTGCTCCCAATTTGGATCTCCCAGAAGCTAATTGTCTCAAGGGCCAGACTGAAAATTCTCCAGGCTCCTCCTCAAGGCCAGTGCCAGTGGTTACAAAACTCGGCCCAGCAGCACCAGTCCGCAGGCCCTACCAGGGGGTGCTACAGAAAGACTGAAAGAGGACAGCCGCCCCCCACCGCCCAGCAGAGTCTGCACCTCCAGGGGCTTCTTGCGGCTCTTGCGGTCCTTGGCCATCTTGGCCTTTTTAAGCTGCTTCCGTTTCTTCTCTTCCCGATCGCTGTCACCCTCGTTACTGGAGGAGCTGGCGGAGGCATTGCTGTCAAACCTGTCAAGGACAGCGGGGCTCAGAGAGAGAGGAGAGCCACCCACCAGCTTAGGACAGGACAGCAAGCCCAAAGACTCCCGCCCAGAGAGCAGAGGCGGAGCAGGGCTGTGGCGCGCGTCCTCCTCTTGCTGACGTGCATTCAACCACCTGGTCCCCCACCCAGGCCGTGGCAGCGGTTTCCTCATTGAATCCATCAACACGGGGGGCCTCTGCGGCTTTCTTGGGTCACGGCCTAACCCAGACCCCACGCCCCTGGAGACAAAGCCACGGTCTCATCTTGCCCAGAAAACGCCCCAGGTCCACTTCACCGCTTCCTCTGAGCTGTTTTAACCCTGCAGTCTTCTCTGATGAAGAGATAATGAGCTACCATGCAAAAAGTGGGGGGGCCACCTTCAGTCCAACCCAGTACCCCAAGCGGTCCCCTCCATCACACGTGCTCAGCTCTTGAGAAGATGGAGCCCCCTTACACGTGCATCACAGTGCGGAGCTGTTTCCAAGGTACGTTCACAAGCATTTGCTCACTGACCTTCCCAAGTACGCAGCAAGCAGAACTAGTGTGCTCCAGCAGAGTTTTCTCTTTTTCTTTTTTCTGCCCAACCTTTGCTAATTCTTTTGGAACAAGAGAACTCCAATTCCCTGTTGGGAACCACCCAGCCCCATTCAGGGGGAGCTCACCCCAGCCACAGGCTCTAAGCAGGGTGGGGCGGGGGGGGCAGGGGTGGTCCATGGCTTAGCTCTTAGTTCATCAGAGCACAACTCAGAACTCAGACTCAGGAAGGGTAGGCAAGCACACCATCCACCACTGCTCTGAAAACAGCAGCGCTTCTGAGTGTTAACCCGGACTTAGCCTGCCCCATGCTGCTCAGGGTCATTTAGCAATGCATGCACCCATCTAAAAATAAGGAAATCAGAAGTAGAAACTAATATTCCCCTCAACTTCTGAGCACCTGGATTGAGTCGTGGTGGTGTAGTCGCTAAGTTGTGTCTCCTCTCTCCATGGGATTTTTCCAGGCAAGAATACTGGAGTGGGTTGCCATCCCCTTCTCCAGGAAACCGTCCCCACCCAGGGATGGAACCCGTAACTCCCGCATTGCAGGCGGATTCTTCAGACAGGCTCAGATCCATCTGAGCCACCAGGGAAGCCTTTGGATTCAGGTGCCTGAGCCCAATTCTATCACCAGACTCTCTAGTTACATGACCTAATAAAACTCACTCTTACGTGAAAGTCAGTTTGAGTCGTATTTCTGACGTCGGCAATCAAGAGTCTCGATAGAGGAACTTCCCGGTGGGACACAGGTTTGATCCCTGCTCTGGGAAGATTCCAACACGCTGCAGAGCAGCTAAGCCCCGTGAGTCACAATTCCTGAAGCCCCTTGCACCCTAGAGCTCCTGCTCCAAAACAAGACAGACCACTGCAGTGAAAAGCCCGCACCCTGAGAGCAGAGAGCAGCCTCTGCTCGCCGCAACCAGAGAAAGCCTGCACCCAGCAACGAACACCCAGCCCGGCCAAAAATAAAAATAAATAAATTTTTTTTAAAGTCGTGATGGACGCTACCATCTCACAGAGGAGACACAGAGATGCACCGCCTGACCCGAGGACCGCAGCTGGGAAGCGGGCAAGCTCTGCCCCTACCCCCATTCTCCACTGTCCTTTTCTGGTTTCAGGAGATGCTTTGCGCTTACAAAGCATCTTGACAACTTTAAAACGTGTCCCTGTGTCACTTCAGCGGCGGCCACTTTTCTACCCTCGGTCGGTAGGTAGCTCCGGGACTTGGCAACGCCCAGAGGTACTCCAGTCCCTGAAGCTTACGGGCCACCCTCACCCTGCCGAGTAGACCCACGACTCACTCCTCTGCGACGTCCTCCTCCTCTTCACCCGGGTTGAAGGACTCATCTGAGAAAGAGCACAGGCTGCCTGAGCTCTGCCCCCGGGGACCCCGCCCCGCCCCCCCCGCCCCCCGCCAGGCCGCCCCGCCCCCCGGGGACCCCGCCCCGCCCCCCGCCCAGCTGCCCACCAGTCTCCTCTCCCGAGTCGTCGCTGCTGTCGTTGGCGTTCTCCTCGCGGATCTTGCCCTCCTCCTTCATCCGCTCCAGGTAGGCATCGTGCTGGTCTTCGTCCGAGTCGGCGTATTCGTCATAGTTGGGGTTCATGCCCTGCAGGGCGGGCGTGGGGCTCAGGGCCAGCCCCCCGACCCGCACCCGCGGAAGCCATCCCCATGCCTGTGAGTAGCTCGGAGCAACCGCGCCTGGAGCCCCGGGACCGCATGTCCACACACAGCTCAGTGCAGAGCGTCTGCCCGACTCCCTGCCAACCCGGTTAGTCCAAGCCCCTCCCGCGCCCGGCCCGCGGGGGGGCCCCTGGGGGACTGCGGAGCCTGCTCTAAGGTCATGCCAGGAAACCTGTACCCGGAGGGGGAGGGTCTCACGCACCTCTTTTTTCTACAAAGGCGAGAAGAGAAGAGAGAGTGAAAAAGAAGCCGCGCCAACCCCAGCCCCTTCCCCGACAGAGAACAGGCGAGGCTCCTCCCAAGCACGCCCAGGTACCTCTTTCAGCCCTCGGTTTTTGATGTTGAGCTTCTTGGCGTTGACAAAGTCGAACAGCTTGCCGTACTCCTCCCTGAGAGAAGAGGGGCCCGTTACCCAGTGGGCAGGTCTGATACGGGGTGGGCTGTGGGCTGTCCCGACACCCTCACCCCACAGGGGCCGCACAGACCGAGGGGCCCAAACCCTCGACAGCTCGATCACACCCGGGATCTCAGAGACGCCCGGCGAACAACAGGCAGAGAAGAGTCAGACGCTGGTCTTGAAGAAAACTTACAGGATCTTAAGATTTCAGGGGAAGAAAACACAGGAAGGAGTGTGTGCCTGTCCACCAACACGCACAAGCAGGGGGGAGGCAGGCTGGGCGTTTTGCTAGTCTGTAACCCAGCCTTCTGGAGAAGACAACGGCACCCCACTCCAGTACTCTAGCCTGGAGAATCCCATGGGCAGAGGAGCCTGGTGGGCTGCAGTCCATGGGGTCACTAGGAGTCAGACACGACTGAAGAACTTTACTTTCACTTTTCACTTTCATGCACGGGAGAAGGAAATGGCAACCCACTCCAACGTTCTTGCCTGGAAAATCCCAGGGACAGGGGAGCCTGGTGGGCTGCCGTCTACGGGGTTGCACAGAGTCGGACATAACTGAAGCAACTTAGCAGCAGCAGCAACCCAGCCTTCTCAGGCTGTTATGAAGGTTGACTGTAAACATGTCTGTGAAACATGTAGCCCCCAGCCAGCATTCAGTGAACAGCTGCTGTGTTCTCGGGCACAGAGATCATTCAAGGAAAGAAGGAGACAGCATTTCCGTTGCGCAGGGAGAGGAGGAGGGCTAGTACCAAACACATACGGCACTCAGATTTTTTTAAGTACAGAAAGCAAGCGATGCAGCGGCTGCCAAAGGCCAAGCACCCCGAGGGAGAAGACCAAATTCCAGGCAGCAGAAGAGAAACTGCTCAAGGATCGACATGTCAGAGAAGCATCGCTGGCCTGGAGAGGCTGGGCCTCCCAGTGGAGGAGGCTGGGTCGGGGCCAGGGTGCCTGGGAGGGCTGGGCAGAGGCACTCACCTCTCAATGCTGCTGAAGGTGTACTGGGTGCCCTGCTTGGTCTCAATTTCAAAGTCAAAGGAGCGCGTGGTGGTGGTCCCGCGGGCGAAGTTGACAAAGGAGATCTCGTCGAAGCGAATGTGCACGGGCGGCTTGTGGACGTAGATAAAGCCGCGCTCCAGGGGGTACAGCAGCCCTGAGCTGGCCTTGTAGGAGCAAGTGATGCACTGGGCCCCGGAGTGCCTGGGGAGGGGGCGCGGTCAGTGCCGCCTGGGCAGCCGCCTGGGCAGCGTGCCCCAAGGCCCCCGGTGCATAAGCCTCAGGGGGGCTGCCCCCTCCAGCGACCGCCCACCCAGGGGCTCACCTGGGAGCGCACCTCCCCACCCCCCATGGCAGGCAGCAGCCCAGGCTGGCGCGCTCACCCTTGGAAGTTGCCCGGGACCGTGATCTTGCGGTTCACCAGCGCTTTCATGACCCGGCTGACCATCTCGTAGAGGGATCCCGACATGTTCTTGGTGAGCCGCCCCTCGAAGCGCTTCTCCACCTCCTCCCTGAGGACAGCAAGAGGCGGACGGGGTCACTGCGGGCTTCCATCTGCCCACCCCTGCCCAGGCCGGGGACAGCCTCACTCACTCGTTCATGTTGAGCGTCAGGGAGATGTCCTCGTCCTTGGAGAAGAGCAGGATGAGGAAGTGGTAGCGAGTCTGACCCTGCTTGATGGGAGGGTCCAGGCTGATCTGCGGGGAAAGGACCGACCGGGTTCAGCGCCAGCCAGGGCTCGGAGGACCAGCAGATGAACTAGACAGACGTGGGTGACATCTGCCTCCCAAAGACCCAGCGGGCCCCTGGGGTTCCAGCTTACCACAAAGAACATCTGGCGCTGGTCCTTGTGGGGCAGCAGGAAGAGCCGCAGCACTGTGGTGTACGGGATCTTGTAGTCGAAGGTCTTGCCATGCAGGTGCAGGAAGGTGGGGTAGATGCGGATGTCGTAGCGGCCGCGGGGCGTCAGACACTGCAGCTCCCGGAAGATGCAGATGGCATCTCCAGTGGCCTGGATCACGTCCGCCTTCGACAGCACGTTCTGGGCGAAGGCCTGCCGAAGCACACGCGGGTCATGGAGCCGCTGGGAGCTGGCCGCGGGGCTATTGGGGCCCGCTCAGCACCGCGGAAAGCCTCACCTCAACGGGGTCCACGCCGTCCTCCTGGGTGGGCGGCACGTAGAAGCGCACCTCCATGAGGGAGACCTCCGCGTCATCGTTCTGGTGGAACTCCAGCGTCACCTCGTTCTTGCCGGTGGTGCACTGGGACACGTTGCTGAGAGGGATCTCGAAGACCGGCTGGTCACCGATGTCGAAGGAAAGCAGCTGCCCTGTGGGGGAAAGGCGGACAATCCATCCACAGGCTCCTCCCCTGGCTCAGCATAAACTGTGCTCCCACCAGACTGCACCTTCCCTACGGAGAGGGCCTGGGGGCTGTCTGTTTCTCCCAGACCCTCTAATACACCATTGGTCCTCAATAAACACACAATCATTTACAAACGGACAGGCGATCAGAGGCAGTGGCAGAGAGAGAGCAAGACAAGTTGAAGGGGGAAATCTTTCATCTTTCCTCCTCCCCCGAAAACTCAGCCTCCCGCAGGACTCACCACCAAACTTCACAGTTCCCCAGTTCCAACCCTTCACACACAGGTCCTTCTCCATTAGCTCCAGGCGATAGTGAGTTTTGAAGAAATCAGAGAGTTTCTCAAACTCCTGTAGGGAGGGGAAAGAGAACCAGCCCAGTAAACTCCTGACGGCCTGAACACAAACTTGAATGTTCTGGGATTATGTTTCTGAGAAGCTGTCCCAGTATACCTTGTATCAGAAATCCTTGCTGACTTAAGAATCACGGCTATAAAACCGTTTAAAAGACTGTTGGAAGAGGTTATTTCTGGGTTATTTCTCAGCCTGGGGGAGGAATAAAATAAGGGGCTGACATTCCCAGTTAGGGGTCTCGCAATGTCTCTTCTGAGTTTGTACAAGTATTGCTTTAGCGAAAACGGAAACGAAAATGAAGTGAAGTCTTGAATGCACGCAGGTCACAATGGAAAAACAAAACCCAAACTAAAGCATCAGGTAAGACCCAGAACCTGGATAAAGACAACAGGCAGAAGCCACCAAAAAAAAAAAAAACAGTAGAAAAACTTCTGGAGTCAGGCCACAAAGAAAAGTCCTGAGACTAACCCAAAACTGAACGTTGATTGCTTAACGGCTTCACTGGTCCTGCTGTGAGGAGCCCAAACCAGCGATCGCATAGTTACCAGAAGAAGGGGTAACTGTCGGTCTAGAGGATTAAAACTAAAGGAGATACACAGTCAAGAGGGGGCGATGGCAACAGGGTGTCTCACCGATTCCCGGAAGCCATCGTACTTATAGACGTGGCCATTCTTCGTGAGCAGTTTAAGCCCGTGGCCCAGAGCCACCCGGCGCCAGATGCCTTCGGTCAGCTCCCCTGCCTGGATGTTGTCCACTTTGCCCGTCTTACTGTTCTTAAAGATGATGCCCTGGCGGCTCAGCCTCAGCCGACCATCATTCTGTGGGGGAAACAGGCCCAAATGTGTGGGGACGCCGCAGCGCAGCAGACCAGGGTCAGTCCCACCCAGCGCCCCGTCTGGGCCCGCCTGACATCCACAGACCAGAGCAGCAGCAGCCGTGGGGAGCGCTGAGGGCCAGTAAAGGGAGACAAGCCCGCTAGGACCCTTGGGCTCTAATCCTGGATCAGGCATCCACAACCCTTGCAGGGTCTCAGAGTTTCCAGGCTCCGGGACTGGGTATAGCAGCTGTGGGGCCCTTCAAGCGGACCTGATTCTGGTCCTTTCCCTGGGTACCGCTTCTCAGCTGGGGGGAACCCAAGGCACACACGGGTACTCTGACCCCTTTTCCAAACCAGCATGCCCATTCAGAGCATGGGCATGATCAGTGGCCCTGCAGGTCCACTCCCCTCTCTCCGCGGGGCCCTTCTCACCATGGAGCCCTTCACCTCCTGATACACGTCGTTGAACTCCAGAGTTTCTGCCATGCTGACCTAGCCCTGTTGGTACCACCGAAACTCCTGGGTAGGCGCGCAGATGGAGGGCGCGCTGGGGATCTGGATTCGAGAGGGAGAGAGGTGGTAGGAAGGACAGCCGCTCACGGTGCCCCCGGATGGGCCTGCTGCGCCGGGCATACGTCCTATCTCCTCCGCCCCGGGGCCCGGGCCCAGTCCTGGGGTGCCGGGCCCATTACTGGGGTGCCAGGCCTGCCCCAAGAAGTGCCGAAACCCCCCCCCACAACCGACATCCGCCCTCGGCGCTGCACCGGGCGCCGCGGCACCGAGCAGCGCAGCCCCCCCGGGCCCGGCCGACTCAGCGCGCGAGGCGCCCCCGCAGGCCCCCCCAGCGCCCCCAGACCCGTAGCTCCCCCGCCCCCCAAAATGGACTCGCCCGCGGCCGGCCGCCTCCAACGCGGGCCGGCCCACCGCGCGCACCCCGCGGGGGAGCCGGGCCCGCGACCTGCACGCGGCCGGCGACCACCCACCTCCTCGGGC
>NW_024070201.1:77574631-77593582 GCF_014754425.2 Oryx dammah
GGGACGGCGCGGGCGGGGGGCGGGCAGGGGCGCTGGGCAGGCTCTTCCCGCGTGCGCGGCCCCGCGTCCCGCCACCGGAAGCGCTGGCCACAGAGACGGCGGCCGGCTAGAGAGGCGCCGCCCGCGAGGCGCCCGGCTAGAGCGCCCGCGGCGCCGGAGGACCCGCGGGGCGCGCCGGGCCCCGCCCTCCCGCGCCACCGCTGACCCCGGGGCGGCCCCCCCCCCCGCGCTGCCCCCGAACCTCGGGCCCGGAAATCCGGGGCCCCTTAAATGCTAAAGATGCCTGGGCTTTTCAAAAGAGAATTTGCGTAGTGTTTTTATCAGACTGGCCCCCGGAGCGCGTGGCCCTTGCAATCAGCGCGTGTGTCTCCTATACAATAGTGGTTTCTGCGAAGCAGAAAGGAGTCTGACCCAAGAAGGAAAAGATTGGAGGAGTTGTGAAGAGAAGTGCCCCCTCCCACTGGCTTCTAGGAGAATGCAGGCGTTGATGTCGTTGTGACTGCACCGGCTCCCCTGTCCAGAGAGGACCGGGTCCTTTTGCAAATGAGCTCGCTGCACCCCCGAAACTTCCAGCAGCCCCTGCAAGTTGTGAATTGCCTGGAAGGGGCTGGCCAGCGGCCATGCCAAGTTCAAGCGCTGGTGTCAAGTTAATCACGGAGCCACAACTGCTTTGAAAGCCTATCACCCTGGGACTGCGGAAGCCAGCCACCCCCACACCTCCACCTTCTAGAGTCCTAGGGTGCATCTTGCAAAATCAGAGGCGTCCGGACTTAGGAGAGATGTCTGGGTTTCTCCGCTCCAACCTCTTTTTGCAGATGGGGAAAACAGGCCCTTAAGGGAGTAGCCCTGGGGTCTCAGTTGGCAACAGAGCTGAAGACAGATCTGCCTACCACGGTCTAGCTCTCCTCTGTCATCCTCACCGTGACTCTACATTCAGAATGACTGAGGATATGTGTCGTGCATGGAGACATTAGGACAGAATGTTGAAACTTGAACATTTCTCTGACAATCTGACCTGCGGTTACACCAGTAGCCTTGATCCTGAGACAAGAGACAATGTAAGCACACCGTTGTTCCCTGAACTCATGGCTTTACCTTCTGGGTGATGGCTGTTCCCACACTCTCTAGCAACATAAATTCAACTAGATTCAATAAATATGCATTGAGCTCTGACACGGGGGTAGGATTTGAGGAAACTAGCAAGCAAGATGGAAACAGCTCCAAGCTTCCAGGAGCATGTAATTAAACAGATGATTCGGATAAATACACTGACGGTAAAACAACCCCCCCAAAAAAACACCCAGTGTTATAATGCAATGCTGGAAGTAGAAGTTCAGCCACCGCCAGGATGAATAGGAAATAGAAACCAAGTGACTCTTTAGTTACCCTCTCCCGTGAGACCAGGAGAAAGGTTCAGGAGACCACCCCTCCCCCAACCCACGCTGCTGATGGCAGCTCTTGAAAAGGGGAATTGAATGCTGTAGGAAGACAGGAATGAACTCAGCTCAAGCAGGCTGCTAGGTGGGTGGGGTGGGGTATTGCAAGGGGCTTTCAGGAGAGCGTGGAGCAGCTGGTGAGCTGGGATGGAGACACAGCACAAGAGAACAGAACCGAAGCAGTAGACAGAGTGCAGATAAAGCATAAGTCCCAGAGGGCCCCAGCCAGCTGCATCCCAAGCAATCAGGAGCCTGGGATTGGAGACCCCACCCCTGCCGTGACATCACAGGGGAGTGGGGTGGAGACCAACAAAAAGGGGGGTCCCCCACCCTGGCCTTGGACTCTTGGCAGCCCAGAGGGTGGAGAGCAGAGAGAGGCTGAGCCCCGAGCTAGGGTTGCCTGACTTAAAGGAACAGGCTCCTCAAGCCCCCTCTAAGCCGCCCGCCCCCCAGCCTCCATCCGGATGACCCCTCTGTCCTGAGACCACCATCGGGTCTCTCCTTAGGGATCCTTCTCTCAGCATGAACTGCATCTCAGATTTCTTCACCTACGAGACCACCAAGTCGGTGGTCGTGAAGAGCTGGACCATTGGGATCATCAACCGAGCGGTTCAGCTTCTCATCATCTCCTACTTCGTGGGGTGAGTCTCTGGCCCCCCAGGACCTAGAAACCTGAAGTCCTAGCGACCCCGAGGGCTGCCCCTGGGTCCCGTCCTCCCCCGCCTCCCCTCAGTGTTGCTGCCCAGCTGCCTAAGTGTCTACCCTTGTGGGGGGCAGCAGCCTCATCTGTGGGGACCTGTCCCAGGCACTGGCCTCCGCTGCCGTCATCGGGGAGTTCTTTTTCCCACTAAACCCTCCGGAGCTGGACCGTGGCCATCACCCCGAGGAGGGGGGCTCTTGCCCCTCCACCATCTCCCCTCTCTCGTCTCCCCCAGCCCCAGCCCCAGCCCCAGCCAGAGAACAGACCCCCCCGCCACACACACACACACACATCTTCCCATTGCCTTCAGTCAACTCTTCAGGGGTCTCGGAAAAATGAGGGAGCCAGGGGAAGGCGATGAGACAAGGGAGTTGGCGACAGGTTGACCAGGTGGATGGCGGAGAGGGCGCAGAGAAGGGGCAAGCTGGGCAAGATGCTGCAAGAACGTGGAAGAGGAGCCCTCGTTCTCTGAGCGCAGGACCAGGGGGTGGCATTGGAGTGGGGGACCCTGCCCCTGTGGGGGGACGGGCAGTGGGCAGAAACGAGTGCAAACACCCCTCCAGGGAAGATTTACTGCAGAGAAAGGAGGCTTTCCTGAGCATGACATGGGGACCGCCCCCGTCAAGGACCAGAAATACTCCCCTTTGTCAGAGAGCATCAATGCCCTACGTCCGCCTGACTTCATGCCCTAGAATCCATCCTGGGAGTTGCTTAAGAGCCAGGGAGGTCCAAACACCCCCTCTTGGCCCCCACCTCTTGCAGGTACACAACGCACACACGTACACACATGTATTCACAAAGGTTCATGAAACAGACAATGGCTGGGGCGGGGGAAACACAGGTTCTGTCCTTCTCGTGGTCATTCAAATCAGGAAAGCCAGACAGAAACCTCGGAGGTCTGATCTTTTTTCCTGGCGTTCGGGTCTCTAGCCTCATGCTGTTCCTTGAGACAACGAGCCTGCATGTGGGAGACAGAAAGCCACCGATGACCATCAGAAGTTCATGCAGGGAGGTCAGAGGAGACCCATGTGCGTGCGGGCTGGGGCCGTGGGAGTGGACCTGCAGGCCCGCCAGGCTGGAGTAGTGCATGGAAAGATGGGTGGACGTGGATGAAGGAAATTTTTAGCAGGTCCACACGCGTGCTGAGAGCCAGTGGGTTTCATTTGTGCGGTGTGTAGACGAGGCTGCACATGCAGTCTCCTCGTGGAGGCATGAGAGGAGGGATTCAAGCTTTGGAATGGGCGTAAAGGGCTGTAAATGGAGTTCTGTCCCGACACTGAGGTTTCACGAGACAGGGTGTTTGCACATGCTCTCCGTCGGCATCTCCGGTGCCCGGCTCAAGGTTGGTTCTTAAGGCTCCACGTTTGCCTGCGTGCGCAGCTGTGGTTGTTCGTCGCAGCAGAATGGTCTGTTGGTCCAGATGAGCACAGAGCTACTTCAGCACCTTCCAGCCTGGCCTGGCTCCGTGGGCTCCAGGCCGGAGGCTGATGGAGGCGAGACCCAGTGGGCTCCATCGCCCCCGCCCCCCACCGCCCTTGTCTCTCCCTCTCCCTGATCCAGGCCGGCGCCCCATCCTCAGTGCTGCAGGCCGGCCTGCTGGGCGGGTGGGAGAGGCTCTTTGGCGTCTTGATATCCAGCCCCATCCGTCTCCCAGCCTGACAGCTCCCCACAGAGCAGCGCCTGGCAGTTCTATCGGTGCGCTCTTCAGCCCAGCCCCTGGTCTCAGCCGCATCTCTGTGCACCTGAGCCCGGACGCACGTCCGTGGTCAGGAAGGTAGCAGGAGTGTATTAAGTATGTCTTCCTGACACGGAGGCAGGAACAGTGGCCCAGGCGGGACGGGTCCTCACCCCGATGGAGCTGACCCGGCCAGAGATGGATGCTAATCAGACCGTCTCCACGAGCAAATATAAAATGGCAGCCGTGGCGCGGGGTTGAAGAAGGGGCGCCCAGTGCCCCGAGGGTCGCGGGTACCGAGGGGGTTGCCTTTGACCCAGCCAGGGAAGTAAGGGAAGGCTTTCTGGAGATGAGACTTTGAAGCCAAGAGCTGAAGGATGAGTCAGAGCCGCCAGGTACAGGAAGGGAAGGAAGGGGGTTCAAGGCAGAGAAGGCCCACTCTGCCAAGTGGGAGAGCCTAGTGAACGCGGGACGAGAAGGGGTCTTGGTGGCTGGAGCAAGGGAGCCAAGGAGAGCATGGTGGAGGGCGGGGCTGCAGCCGTAGGCGGAGGCCGGACCTCTGATCCTTCTCTGCTGCAGGGGAGTGATGGACGTGACAGAAGCTCCCGATGCGTTTACCCTGTGTGTGTGCGTGTGTGTGTGCACGCGTGTGTGTGTGCACACACGCGTGTGTGTGCGTGTGTGTGCGCACGCGTGTGTGTGCGTGTGTGTGCACGTGTGTGTGTGTGTGCGTGTGTGTGTGCACGCGTGTGTGTGCATGTGTGTGTGCACGCGTGTGTGTGTGTGCACACACACGTGTGTGTGTGTGTGTGTGTGTGTGCAGGGGGAGAGGTGGGAGGCCCTGGCTGACACCCCAGGGATTGGCGTGGGCAGAAGTGGACGCAGGAGAACCCGTTAAGAGGCCAGGCAGTCATGTGAAGAGAGGTGGCCGTGGCTCCAACTCAGGAGGATTTGAAAGGATTTTTAGTGCTTTGAGGTTAATGCTTGACTTGAATCGCTTCCATAGCAGCCCTGCCAGGTAGACCAGATGCACAGCTTTACCTAGGGCGTGAGTGACAGGGACCAACCACTTCTCTTACGTACGCGCAGCAACACACTGCCTGATCGACTCCACACTCGCCCGCGCACGCACGCGCACACACACACACACACACACTGGCCCAAGCCTCAGCTGCTTGCCTGAGGCCCCCACCCCTCCATCCCTGGCTTCCTGACCCGCCCCAGGTGCACGGAGGTGTCTCCGTGAGGACTGCTGGGTCTTTCTCGGGCCTTTTCTGGGCCCAGCTGGTAATGCGCACTCTCCTCTGCATTGTTGGGTGGCGGAGGACTTCCTAAGAGCCGACCCCTTGTCTGGATCCTGCGGCCACCTAAGAAGGAAGGAGACATCCCTGAGGCTTGAGTGCCCAGACGTGCCAGCCAGTGCCCGGCCAGGGGTTGGTTCCCGGGGCCTTCCTGCAGGAAGCCCACAGCCTGGAAAGCAGCGGTGAGGGCCTCCCACCTCTGGGTGCCCCTTCTGCCCTGGGAAGGGCCTGTCGGGGTTGCAGGCGCCCCCAGCCCATTGCAGCCCTGCACTGGCTCTCCCACTCCAAGACCCCCATCTGCACGGCCACCCACTTTGGTTCACAACATTCAGCCTCAGGTCAAAGCTTCCAAAGATGCCCAACGTGTAAAGCCGTTAAAAGGGTGCGGGGGGGTCGGGGGAGGGATTGATCCAGTTTACAGAGTGCGGTGTGGGATCCCATGGCTTTCTTTCTGCCCACCCTGCGCCCATCTCCCCAGATGGGGAGACATGGTCAGAAGCCTGGCTCTGACCCCAACAGGAGTGGAGATCGGACAGGTCAGTTTCTGTCTCTGCGTCTCAGCCCCGGAATCCAGACGATGCCACCTCTGAGGGTTCTGGCGAGAGAAGGTGACACGCAGCAGTGCCTGGGCTGGGTGACTCGGGAAGCTGGTGACTGTTGCCATTTCTCAGGCTCCTGGCATGCCCCCCTTTCCCTTGGCTCAGCTCACACCTTCCTGAGAGACCCATCTGATGCCCACGGGCGTGCACGGGCGCGTGCACACACACACACACCCTCATACCCTCCCGATCTCCTCCCTGACTCCTGGGAGGTGGACAGGACGGGACACCGCCCTGACTTCCATCCTGCACACCCCACCTGCCCGCTCTATAAATAACGAACCAGGAACGCGAGGGAAGAAGTCAGAGCAGCAGAGTCAGTACCAAGAACTGGAGGCTCAGTGCCACCCCGTGGCCTCTGGAGACAGACTCAGCCCCTCTGTACCGGAAATGAACACCCTCCCCTTCTCCAGCTGCCCGCATGCCCCAAGGGGGCACTGGAACGCTTCCGCTTGTTATTCGACTCGGAGGGGGAACCCTGCCTGGGCACAGAATGGAGCCGTGAGGCAGGAGGAAGACAGGGGGAGAGGCCGGTCAGTCGTCCCTTGGGCCCTGAGCTCTTCCTCCTGAGACGTCCCTGAGCCGGGGGCCTCTCTCCCACGTCATGGGGCGAGGCCAGCAGGACAAGGACCAGGGCCCGGGGGGCGGGACCCTGCCGGGGACCCCGCAGGGGTGACCCAGGGCCAGAGCATGCGCGAAGCTCAGCAAGTCGGTGCCCCACCCCGGGCCTGGGTTCCTCCGTGTGTAACGTGAGGATAGCACCACAGCGGTCCCCCTGGGTCGTAAGTAAGGATTCTCGCATCCTCGGCGTGCTGGGCTGCTCCGACAGTGATGGTGACCATCCGAACTCCGCTTCTCTCCCGAAGGTTCCCAGACTTTAAGGACAGGAGAAGCCAGTCATTTCACTGCTGGACACACAGAGGTGTGTCCGTTCCACGGCCAGGCACACGGAGGGTCCAGGGGGCGTGCGGCCATCGTGGCCCCAACCGGGGCGAGGGCACCACAGCCGCAGAGGTGCTCTGTCGGACCTCCCTCCCTACCTTGGCTCCAAGGGCTGCAGCCCGCTGATAAAGCTCTTCTTTCTGGACGACGTCCCTGCTCTTCTGGATGACGTCCCCGTTTTCCATAATCACTCCCTTCCCTTTTGCTGGGATAGGAGACGGCAGGTGGGAGTCTCCGTGAGCCGCCGTCTCTCCCGAGACCTCGATGAGACCCCTCCCAGTTCAAAACACAGAAGGCAGGGCAAGGGAGGTAAAGCTCACCCCCTGCAGACTCCCACAGAGGCGCGGTGTTCCGGGGAGCGGCACACAGCTCTTAATGGCGCATTACTCAGGGCGCTGCCTGGAGCAGGCAGGAGCAGCAAGGCGGGTGAGGCACCCTCGGCCAGTGCTGGTGGTGACCACCCTTTCCCTCCCGCTCAAGACAGCGTTCAGAACTCAGGGACCAGCAACGTCCCTGGTGGTCCAGCGGTTAAGAACCTGCCTTTGAATGCAGAGGACCCTGGTTCACTGGTTCAGTCCCTGGTCAGGGAACTAAAATCCCAGGCGTCTTGAGGCAGCTAAGGTGGAACACACAGCTAGAACCCCACGTGCTGCAACCGAGGCCCTGCGTGCATGCATGCTCAGTCCTGTCCGACTCTGTGCGACCCTGTAGACTGCAGCCCGCCAGGTTCCTCTGTCCATGGGAGTCTCCAGGCAAGAACAGTGGAGTGGGTTGCCATGCCCTCCTCCAGGGGATCTTCCCGACCCAGGGATCAAACCTACGTCTCCTGCATTGCAGGCAGATTCTTTACCCCCTGAGCCACCCAGGAAACCCAACTGAGACCCTACGGAGCCAAATAATATCTTTTTTTAAAAATGAATTCGGGGGCCATAGGGAAGCCCCACTAGGGGATGACTGCGAACCCTCTCACTGAAAACTGAACGAGGAGCCGCTTGTCAAGTTCAGTCCCATAGGTAGGACCCCACAAGTGACTGCAACCCCAGCCCGACCCGAGAGCTGCTCCCCTCTGCATCTCCCAACATCAGGGGACCCCAGAGGTTAGAAAGCTCTCCGGCTTGCAGTCCCAGCCCCTGCTTCTAAGCCCCTTGGCTCAGCCTGCAGCCGCCTCCCGGCCCTCAGCCACCCCCACCCAGCCTTGCCTTCTCTGCTCCACGGCCTCCATTCCTCCTGCGCATCTTGATCTCATGGGGCTCCCCCCGGACATCGCCCTGGTGAGCATCAGAAGGCAACCCTAACCCCATGTCCCCCACGTGCGCCCCTAGATTCCCTGAGAGGTCACGGTGTGTCTCCAGAGCTGGGCATACGCAGCGTTGTCCAAACATGTTCGAGGAGGCTCTGTCATCTGCACAGAGAACAGTGAAGACGCCTCCCCGCGTGGAGTCAGGAGCAGATGGAACTTTCACAAGTGGTCTTGAGGCTGAGAGAGGCCTGAGCCCCAGGGGCAGGGGGTTGACTTCCCATGAAAAGGCGGGTACCTCCCCGAAACCCAGGGGAAAGCAAAGGACCGGGGCAGCCCCTCCTTGCTGCTGGAGAAGGCTGGGAGGGCCTGTGAGGGAGGCAGGAAGGGAAGAAGCCCAGGGCATCCTCCCGGACCCACATGGTCTCTCTCTGCCCTGACACTGTGTGTGGGGCGGGCAGCGGGGGCGGCGGGGAAGCTGCGTGACTGACTGCAGGCTCAGCTGCTTGCCTCTCAGAAGCTGGTAAAGAGGCCAGGTCAGTGGAAGGGGAAAGTTTGCTCTGTTCGGGGATGCCAGATGCTCTCTAAAGGCAGTTTCCCCACACCACCAACCCCCACCCCCACCTTGGCAATCAGGAAGCTTCAGCTTTTATCGGCTGAAGGGGGCAAAGCTGCACGCAGGAACAGCACCGTCAGCTCTGACTGTCGTCTTGAAATTGGTCATCAGTGGTCTGACCGGCGGCGTCTCGATTGCTTTCAGTTCATCTTCAGTTCCAGGGTTGGTTGGTTTCGTTTTGTTTTGTTTTTGAGGCCAGTTCTCAGAATTTTGGCAGCTCCTGTCACAGCTATAGTCTGCTCACCACCTAATCAAATTCTTCCACCTGGTGGGGTGTTTCCATATCTACAAGACAGCTCAAAGATTAGGGCTCAGAGGGTTATTGCTAGCCCCTGCGCAGGAACTGAAGCTCCTGGACTTTGCTAAATTATTACTTGGTCTCCTCTGAGTATTTCCCCTTCGTGTCTGCGTTTTCTCACTTCCGTATTAAACTTATTTTTTGGCTCAAGGGTTTGGGGGACAAGGACCATAGTTTCTTACTCCGTGTCGACAGTACCGGTAAATGCCCACTGGGTGGCAGCACAACCCAGGAAATAAGCGGCCCGGCCGCCCTCCCCAGCCCCCCGCGTCACCTGCCAGGCCCCTGCCGTCCTCCCCGGTGCCTCTCATCCAGCGCCCAGAGCCTGCCCTGGCTTGTCCGCTGAACCCCCGCCGTGTGCCAGCTCTTAGAATACAGCCGTTAGCAAAGCCTGGGAGGCACCGGGGTCAGAGGCCCGTGACCCTCTGCGTCCTCTCTCCGGGATGCCGCCAGAGAAAGCAAGACAGCACAGCTGACAACTGGTTCTTGGCAAACTTAAAAAAAAAAATTACTCTTTTAAAAATGTTTTTTTTTTAATTAATTACTTTTTGTCTGTCTCGGTCTTCGCTGCTGCACATGGGCTTTCTCTAGTTATGGAGAGCAGGGCCCCTCTCGAGCTGCAAGGACTTCTCGTCGCTGGGTCTTCTTGGGCAGCGACAGGCCCCAGAGCACCTAGGCTGCAGTAGTTGTGGTGCTCGGGCTCAGTTGCCCCAGGGCCCGTGGCATCTTCCCGGACCAGGGATTGAACCCATGTCTGGTGGGCTGCCATCTATGGGGTCGCACAGAGTCGGACACGACTGAAGTGACTTAGCAGCAGCAGCAGCCCCAGCATTGGCAGGCGGACGCTCAACCACTGGACCTCCAGGGAAGTTCAGACATGTCACTCTTTTTATGTAAAAGGCAGAAAACAAACAGTACATAAATGGCGTCTATAGTATTAGCCCACTCCAGTGTTCTCGCCTGGAGAATCCCAGGGACGGGGGAGCACAGAGTCTGACAGGACTGGCGACTTAGCAGCATAGTATTAACATTTCAAGAAGGGGAAAAACCGGAAGTCTGAAAGGGCTCTTCAGGGGGGAAGTGCAGAGAGGGGGAGAAACGTGACTCTAAGCCAACCCCGGGGCTGGCGCAGGCCTGCAGCCCAGGCCTCCCGTGCCCTCTGGAGGCGGACAGGAAGCGGCTCTCCCAGCCTCTGTCTGAGGGCCTCGCCCTCCTCTGTTGCTCTCCACCTCTGCGCCCGGCCAGGTGGGTTTTCCTGCACGAGAAGGCGTACCAGGTGCGGGACACAGCCATCGAGTCCTCGGTGGTGACCAAGGTCAAGGGCTTCGGACGCTATGCCAACCGAGTCATGGACGTGTCTGACTATGTGACCCCGCCCCAGGTACGTCCCTCTGCCCAGCCTGGGACCCTGTGGGTGCCCCGATGCTGGGTAGGTTGGCGGGGAGGGGCCAAGGCAAGGAGCGCTGGTGGGATTCCCAGACCAGGTGCCATGGCATCAGGGATCCGGGGGACCCCTTCCCCAGCAGCTGGGAGGTGCTGGGGGCTTGGGCCTGCCTTCCCACTTTGCTGGGCAGCACTGGGTGTCAGGGAGCCGGATTTCTCCCTTGCTCTGCTACAACCTGTCCTGAAATCAAGGACAACACCCTGGGGGAAGCAAGAAGGGCTGGGAGGATGTCTGGAAAGAGCTTGGCTTGGACCCCACCCCTGCCTTTTGTTAGCTCCATGATCTTGGCCAGATCTCTGGATCCAACCCTCCATCTCCTCATCTGTACAGTGGGGATAACAGCCTCAGTTACCTATCTGTACAGTGGGGATAAGAGGAAGCCTCAGTTTCGCCATCTGTAAAGAGGGGATAAGGGTAAGCCTCCATTTCCCCGTCTGTACAGTGGGGATAAGGGTAAGCCTCCGTTTCCTCATCTGTACAGTGGGGATGAGAGTCAGCCTCAGTCTCCCCGTCTGCACAGTGGGCATGGCAGTCGTGCCCACCTCTAGACTGGCACCGCTGCATCTTCCCTCTCCCTCCTCCTTCTCCCAAGGGCACCTCTGTCTTTGTCATCATCACCAAGATGATTGTCACGGAGAACCAGATGCAAGGCTTCTGCCCAGAGGTGAGGGCAGGGCAGCGTGGTTGGGGGAGGCGTGGGGTTGAGGGTGCCAGCAGAGGCCCAGTGTCCAGTCCCTGGAGCTGCGTGGGAGCTCCCACCCTCCAGCGCCCCCCCCACTGCCCCCTGGGGTGACGGATCCTCCCCGCCCCTGTCTCCCGCAGAGCGAGGAGAAGTTCCGCTGTGTGTCGGACAGCCAGTGCGGGCCTGAGCGCTTCCCCGGAGGAGGTGAGTGCGGTCCCCTCCCCACCCGCTCCCAACCCCATGGCATCAGCAGGACCCCGAGGGCAGCACGTCCCCACCAGGGGAGAGGGTGGGAATCAGGGCTCCCGGGTGGCGCTGCCCACTCTGACAGAAGCCCGCCGTGTGCCAGCCCAGCGGGGGCTGCCCCCACGCAGCCAGTCCAGGGATGGGGGCACACAGATGTGCCCTAGGTGGCCAGGGCTGTCACAGATGCACAGTGGGACGCGGGGGCTGGGGGGAGACAGATTGGCTCCTGGCGTGTGCGTGCTAAATTGCTTCATGTCCAGCTCTGCGACCCCACAAACTGTAGCCCACCAGGCTCCAGGGGATCTTCCCATCCCAGGGATCGAACCCAGGTCTCCTGTGGCTCCCGCGTCGCAGGCAGATGCTTTACCACTGAGCCACCAGGGGAGCCCCTTGTTCCTGATGGGCACCCCAAGTGGCTTCCTAGAGGCAGGGACGTTTGAGATGGGCCCTGAAGAACGGGCAGGATTTGGCAGGCGAGGCTTCAGGAAGGGCATTCTAGGCAAGAGGAGCAGAGGCAGCCAAGGCTCGGAGGCAGGAAAGAGCCTGCGGTGAAGGGGCTTGGAACATGGGAGGGATAGGTCGTCCCCTCCGTTTGGCCCGGTCCAGGGCTGGGGAGGTGAGGCGGGAGGAGCTCTGAGGAACACGAGGGTCCCAGTCCACCTCCCTGGCCCAGCCTGTCCTTTCCCTCCGCCTGCGGGGTCCCTATGTGTGTTGGGGGGCGTCCCTGATGGGGAGGGGTGAAGGGCCGAGCAGGCACCCAGCGATCACGGCTCCACCCTCGCAGGGATCCTCACTGGCCGCTGCGTCAACTACAGCTCTGCGCTCCGGACCTGCGAGATCCAGGGCTGGTGCCCAGCAGAGGTGGACACGGTGGAGACGTAAGGACCTGGGCACGCTCCGCGCCTCTGGCGCCCCGGTCCCGTCTACCCCTGGAGCGGGGAAGGGGCCCTTGGGAGCGTCTCCCCCAGCCCCGCTGTCCCTCAGACCCCGAGACACCACGGCCACGTGGCCATCAGGAGGTGCTCCCAGGGAGGTAGGTGGTCCCTCCTCCCAGTTCCGCCTCCTTCCTCCCAAGCTCTGGGCCCCTGCTCTCGCCCGCAGGCCTGTCATGATGGAAGCCGAGAATTTCACTATTTTCATCAAGAACAGCATCCGTTTCCCCCTCTTCAATTTCGAGAAGTGAGTCCTCAGTCCCGTTCGGTTCAGTCGCTCAGTCGTGTCTGACTCTTTGTGACCCCTTGGACCGCTGCACGCCAGGCCTCCCTGTCCATCGCCAACTCCCAGAGTTCACCCAAACTCATGCCCATTCAGTCGGTGATGCCATCCAGCCATCTCATCCTCTGTCGTCCCCTTCTCCTCCTGCCCTCAATCTTTCCCAGCATCAGGGTCTTTTCCAATGAGTCAGCGCTTCACATCAGGGGGCCAAAGGATTGAGTCCTAGCTCCTTCCTGAAGCCAAGAAGCATCACAGCCACCCCCCACCCCCACCCCCAGGAGGGGGATACCCCTTCTTCCCCGCTTCCCAGGGGGAGACTTCCCCAGGGTGGACTCTGGGACCAGTTTCTCTGCCAGCCTCATGCGCTGGGGCTGAGGGCCCACACGGGGGCTTTGCTGGGCAGTGGGGGGTGGGGGCAGGGACAGTGGACTCTGGGCCTGGAACGGGGGATGCCTCCGAAGAAGGCGGGGTCGTCTCCTCCCCACCTCAAGCCCACGTGTGGGTGGGGTGTCCCTTTTCCCTTCGGGCAGCCCTTCTCCAGTGGTGCCCCAGTTCAGACCCTCCTGGGTGAGTGTCCACGTGCAGAGCACAGCGGAAGAGCCGAGGATAAGGCCTCCCACCCTCATGTAGGAGGGTGGCGGTGCGGGCCATCGGGAAGGCGCGAGGCGGAGGCGAGGGGGGCGAGCGTCCAGAGGGCTGACGCTGGAGGGAAACCCACGCGTCAACCCCCCTCCACTCCCCAGGGGGAACCTTCTCCCCGACCTGACAGCCGCTGACATGAAGACTTGCCGCTTCCACCCCGACAGAGCCCCCTTCTGCCCCATTCTGCGGGTGGGCGACGTGGTCAAGTTGGCGGGGCAGGATTTTGCCAAGCTGGCCCAAACGGTGAGGAGCCAGCCGCTCTTGCCTTGGGGGCCCAGGGGGCCCTTTGGCCGGTGGAGGGGGTCCTGGGGGCCGGGCAGGAGCTGCAATGTGGCCACGCCCTGTGTGGGGGCACCCCAGACCTGTGCCCGCCGTGTTCCTGCCTCCCTAACTGCCGCCCACCCCCAGCTCCCTTCCCCTGCTCCTGGCCTCACGCTCCACATGCAGGCAGAGGCCTCCAGTCTCCCAGGAGCACCCACACCACGGGAAGATGGATCAGTGGTCACTTCCCTGCGTGAGAACTAAGGAACTGAAGATAACAGCAACAAAAACCCCAGGGACATCCCTGGTGGTCCGGCAGTTCAGAGGCCACCTCGAAATGCCGGGACAGCAGGTCAATCCCTGCTCCGGGAACTCAGATCCCACCTGCCGTGGGGCAGCTAGAACCACATGCCACAACTGAAGGGCAGGCCTCGCCAAGAGCCAGCGCCCCAGGGAGAGAAAAGACGCCGAAAACGGGTCAGAGAGGCTCAGGCTGTGGCCCTCAGCTACAGCCCTTCTTTACTGAGCAACGCGTGACCAAGCCCTCTTCTTTCTCCCGAGCTCTGCCCTCCACCTGGAGAATGGCAGGAAATCCCCTGTCCATTTGTCACGACCCCCCACCCCACCCGGCTGGGACCCACCCCACTCCGTCAGAAGGCTCAGTCCGCCCCCTCGTCCATCCAGGGCGGAGTCCTGGGCATTAAGATCGGCTGGGTGTGCGACCTGGACAAAGCCTGGGACCGGTGCATCCCCAGATACTCCTTCACTCGGCTGGACGGCGCTTCCGAGAGGAGCAGTGTCTCCCCGGGCTACAACTTCAGGTAACCCCCCCGTCCCCCGGGACTCTGCGAGAAGGAGGCAGGCACCTTGGCACGTCAGGCCGCAGTGCACCCCGGGATGAGAAGGTGCCACGTTCCCCCTTGGGTTTCAGCTCAAAATCAGGGAGGACTTTCCGGGCGTCAGGCCCCCGGAGACCCTGTGCCGTCCTCCGAGCTCACCACCACAGGCAGGGACCCTGCGGAGAGCTCATGCTCCCAGCTGGCAGTTAGGCCCCGAGATCAGGGCCTCCTGAAACGTTCAGTTCCGTGATTCTGAACCCATTCTGAGCTCCTCTGGCTCTGAAGCTGTGGGTCATCCCATTTGTCTCCTGCACCAGAATTTTCTGAGGTTTCTTGTTTCACCAAGCACGGGTAATAGCTGCTATCCTCTTCTCAAAAGGTGGAAATTCTGTATCTCTGTCTGTAACCAAGAGATTTCATCTGAGTGACAGGCAATGATTACACTGTTACTGTTAGCTCTTCAGTGACTTTCCAAACAAGAACTCAGTCTTTAAATACCATCTCATTTACATTCCCAATGGCTTTGAAACATAAGGGATCCCTCTCCCCATTTTGAAGAAAGGGAGAGAAAAGAACCTGGGGGGAACTATTGGGAACCAGCTGAAAGCCCTTGAAAAGCCCTTGACCTTCCACCCCCATTTCCTTTTCTATGAACCTTATTATCTTGAGGAGCTGATCAGACAATGTGTGGAAGACTTCAGCTCTCTGGGGGAGTTTTCCCTTAATTTTGTAAGGTCCTGAAGTTTCTGGCAGGGCCCTGGTTAAGTACACAGTGTTATATACTGTAAACAGGCTAAATTCGGTAAATAGGCAGGAATCGGGGAAAATATGATTAAGAATGTATTTCAATTATATTATATATATATTCAAATTTTCTCTATTATAATGGTATTATCCAACATAATGGCATCCATAAGCAAAAAAAATCATTTTACCTTTTTAAATTTTTGTTTGTAGTTTAAAAAAAAAAAGTTATCCACGCCATTATGGACAGAGGAGCCTGGCAGGCTACAGTCCATGGGGTCACAAAAAGTTGGACTTGACTTAGAGGCTAAACAATAACAATAAGCTTTACAACTAATAGTTTAAAATATGTGTGTATTCTCTGGAAAGAAGAATTTTTTAAAATGGAAAGTGCCTTTATAATCAACTCTAAACTTAAAAAAAAAAAAAAAAACCATAGGAAACAACACATAATTTAAAGTAGGTTAAAAATACTGTTTGGCTCCCTGGCAGAAATTGTCATATTTATTCAGTCAGTACATCACACTGAAATCAATACAAAGGATATTTGTATGGCAGCTTAAAATAGAAACATATTAATAAAAATTCTTTTGATCTAAAATGCAAGTCTTCATAACTTCCCTCTGGCCACTGGGAATTCTTCAGCCCTCTAGCTAACTCATCTGGCAGGAGGGTTTATGAAGAATAGAGCTAGGAAGAAGACCCCTACGCTCGGGCTCATACAGCTTTAGAAGAAAGTCTTTCATTCAGAGAAGAGCTGGTTTGGAGCTCTCGTCTTCAGTCGGTCGTGGTGGGCTCACCCACACATACACTGCACTCATACCCTCCGCCACCCTAGGCGCAGCGGGATGTGAGTTAGACCTGGATAAATAAGCGAAGTGAAAGTCGCTCAGTCGTGTCTGACTCTTTGTGACCCCATGGACTATACTGGAGTAGGTAGCGTTTCCCTTCTCCAGGGGATCTTCCCAACCCAGGGGTTGCACCCAGGTCTCCCGATTTCAGGCAGATTCTTTATCAGCTGAGCCACAATGGAAGACCGGTCCTAAATAAGCCTGGGTTAAATGTGGGGAGACAGGTCAGAGGGTCTTTAAGGACCCTGCGAGCATAATCCCTGGGAGCCTAAGGGAAACTAAGATGCGGGGGTCCCAGATAGCTGACCCTCCCACCAAAGACCTCCAGGCTAGAGTGTTGTCTTTGCTTGGTCGCTCAGCCGTGTCCCACTCTTTGTGACCCCATGGACTGCAGCACGCCAGGCCCCCGTCCATCACCAACTCCTAGAGCTTACTCAAACTCATGTCCATCCAGTCGGTGATGTCATCCAACCATCTCATCCTCGGTCGTCCCCTTCTCCTCCCACCTTCCATCTTTCCCAGCATCAGGGTCTTTTCCAAGGAGTCAGTTCTTTGTATCAGGTGGCCAAAGTATTGGAGTTTCAGCTTCAGCATCAGTCCTTCCAAAGAATATTCAGGACTGATTTCCTTTAGGATGGACTGGTTGGATCTCCTTGCAGTCTAAGGGACTCTCAAGAGTCTTCTCCAACACCACAGATCAAAAGCATCAATTCTTCATTGCTCAGCCTTCTTTGTGGTCCAACTCTCACATCCACACATGACCACAGGAAAAACCATTGCTTTGATGATATGGACTTTGTCAGCCAATTAATGTCTCTGCCTTTTAACACACTGTCTAGGCTTGTCATAGCTTTTCTACCAAGGAGTAAGTGCCTTTTAATTTCACAGTTGCAGTCACCATCCATGGTGATTTTGGCTCAAGCGTGAAGAGGCAAAGGTGCTCTATTTGACCCTTACGGTTTAAGAGTTTCTAGAGAGCCCAAAAGGGTAAGGGCACAGGGGGCATCTCAGTGGCCCTGGCTCTGCCCACTCAGAGCAACCCCCCAACCTCACTCCCCACCCCGGGGGAGCCAGCCACTACCCTCGTGTTGCCACAAACTGCGGGCTCCACACGAACACCCAATGCTATGCTGAGATCACCTGTCAGGGAGGCTCCTGGCCACCGATCCAAAACCTCAGAGAAGAGAACAGGGTTACGGCCAGGCTCGTTCAGCTCAGCCGCGGTGCAGATCCTGTGTGTCTGCTCTGGAGAGTCTCACGAGGCTTCTTGCCAGTGTGTGAAGGGTCCCATGTGCGTTTGCTCAAAGTTCCTCACCCTCTGCCCAAAGGAGCTTCCCTCCCCTGACTTCACAGATGAGAAAGCAGAGGCCTGCGAGTGAAATACTTCTCTCGAGGTCACAGAGCCGGTAAGCGTGGGCGCCTGGATGCAAACCTGTTTTCTTGGCTGCTTTCCACCCCAGCCAGGAAGGCTGGGCGCATTCACCTTTAGCGCGGCCCGTGTAGTTAATACGTTCATCCCCCCTTTAAAGACGAGAAGTCTGAGGTCCAGGGAGGCTGAAAGACTAGCTGCTGCTGCTGGAGGCACCATTCCTGGCCCACTCTTTTGTCTCCCAAACAAATTCATCTGCTTCCTCGTCTCCAAAGGAGGCTAGATTTTTTTTTTTTTTCCCAACGTCCTGCTGTTGCCGTTTGCTCTGGAGGGAATGAAATCATTCAGCCAAGATTCAGCCTTCTTTTAATCTGCAAACTCAGACGTTCAGAGGCAGCTAGAGACTCGAGTTTCCATCCCTAATTACTTCTGCAGCTCCTTTCCAAATGCCAGCCCCCACCCCAAGGATCTTGAGGATCTTTGCCTGCAGAAGTCAGAGACTTAGAGGATTTATAGCTGTCGAAGACACCTCGACTAACGCGGCCATTTAACGGATAAGGAAGTAGACCCTCCGAAGGGGCAGGTGATGAGGCCAAGGTCACAGGTGCATGTTAGAGGAGCCTTAGAGGTCATTTGCTCCCAGTTCCTATGGCAGTCTCTGCGATGCAGCCCCAGACGGGGTCTGTCTGTCACTGATGGCTGCAGTCATTGGAAAGGTGACCTGGTATTGAGCTAAAATGCGTCTCCCTTCCACTCCCACCCAAAGCACCTGGTGCCGTCCATCTACATCAGTCTTTCTTTGTGTGATCTCCTGAAGGTTCCCATCTGTGCCTACCTGAAATTGAGTGGAAAGATTTTATTTTTACTCCCAAGTCTCTTCTACATGGTGTGAGGTTCCAAAGGCCATTTTAACTTAGTGTTTTCATGAGGCTTCTTTCCATGTACCTTGAGAATGTGCAGTGGGGTGGGTTCGTCCACATCAGTCCCAGACAGAGCGCAGCATTTCTGAAAATAGGAACTGGCACAACTTCCCTGGAGGTCCAGAGGGTAAGACTCCCCGCTGCCAATGCGACAGACATGAGTTTGATCCCTGGCTGGGGGACTAAGAGCCCACAGACCACGCAGCGTGGCCAAAGGCTTTTTTTTAATTATTAATAAAAAATTTAAGAAATAAGAACTGGCGAGAGTTACCAATTCCAGGGTACGCAAGGTGACAGCCACCCCAGCAGAAGGGCTTCTGCGTGTTGGGTGTCCCCACAGCTTAGCGGGGCAGGATTTTAACCAGAGAGCTGACTGCATCCCCCAGAGGGCCGGGCAGGCAGTGTTGTGGGGGCACTGAGTGTCTTTCTGCCCGTGAACGGGTGTGTGCATGCGTTTGGGGGTGAATGCGTGTGAGTGAGCACGTGTATCAGTTGTGTGAGTCGGTGAGGCTGAGTGAGAGTGTGTCAGGGAGCACGTGTGAGTCTGTGTGAGTGGCTAGGCAGATACAGTGCAAAGACAATTGAAACTCCTGTATCAGTCGGGGTCTCAGCGGGAAACGGATGGCACATGCCAGCTGGGCAACTGGAGGAGACCTAGGTAAAGGGACTGTCTTGAAGCGGAGAGGAGAGCCTTGAAGGACAGTGCAGCATCCACAGAGGGGGCAGCAACAGGACGCTGGTGACAGGCCAGGTCTGAAGGGGCAGGGAGCCGTTCCCGGCCCCGGGACACAGAGCAGCAGGCAAGAGAAGCAAAGGCCGGGGCAGCCCAAGGTGAGGCCAGGCAAGGAGGAGGGGCGGGGTCAGGCAGGGAGGGGCGGGGTCAGGCAGGGAGGAGCAGGGTCCGTTAGGGAAGAGCAGGTCAGGCAGGGAGGAG
>NW_024070201.1:77593592-77619348 GCF_014754425.2 Oryx dammah
AGGAGCAGGTCAGGCAGGGAGGGGCGGGGTCAGGCAGGGAGGGGTGGGTCAGGCAGGGAGGAGCGGGATCAGGCAGGGAGGAGCAGGTCAGTAGAGACACCCAGCACAACCCTGACAGCTTTCTGCTGTGAGGTCCCAGCTCTGCCCTACCTCCTGGAGGCCTCTGAGCCTTCCACGCCCCTATGAAAACCTTGATTGCCCCAGAAAAATGCACGTATTCACATGTGTGAGCAATCTGGCAGGCGATTTCTTTCTGTACAGGATCCTCAATTTCTACAAATAAGGTGAAGTCCACTCTCGGAATAGCAAATCCAAGCCAGAGGACTGACAGGGAAGCACCCTCCCCTCCCCTGGTTCTGTTCCTTTTACGGGAAGTTAACCTCTTGGGCTGTTTGGCCATCTTTTTTTTTTTTTTTTTTCTTTCTCTGCATTTATATTCATACAGCATAGAATTCCAGGTCTTTGAAGACGTTGAAAAGCTTATCCCCGGACCTCAGGTTGGGAGCCCCTAGAGTTAAGTAGGAAGAGCCCTCTCAGACACTTTTTGATCTGCCTCTCACCCCCAAGGAAGGCTCAGGAAGATTCTGAGACTTGCCCAAGGTTACATGGCCCAGTGAAGAGGACGTGAGTCCTCAAACCCAGGGGCCTGCTCTGTGGCTACTCAGCAGCTCTCGGGGATGTAGTCCCCCATCCCCACCCTGCTTGCTGGAACGACAGAATCAGAACCGTGCACTTAGCACAATCGGGTTTCTTGTTCCTCCCCTGAGAGCTCCCAAGACAGCTCTGCTCTACTAAAAGGCAACGCAGCTTTGGATTTCCTCTCTCAGAGTCTGGGACAGAAAACACTTGTTCAGCTGCGAGATGTTTCTCGTGCCGTAGGTGTTTCTAGCGATCGTTTGGTGTTGGAAACGTCCCCACCGCAGCTTTCATGAAACTCTGAAATCTGGCGTGTGTTCCACTTCCAGTTGCAACGTGCAACTCGGCGAGCTCTCGGGCCGATTGACAGAGACAGAATCAAACGGCACCGTTGGCTTTGATCACACTTTCTGCAATCTGGATTTTTTCTCCTTCCAAAAGCCGTAGAAAGTGTGATAAAATCAGTCATTTCCATCATTTCTGCAGAAACACGTGCAGGTCCTCTCGGCTTGGGGGTATGGGTTGGAATTCTCTCTCCTCTGATTTCGTCTCTGCTTCCTTTAGCTTACGGTGAGGGGCGAGGCAATTAGAGCGATCCTGAATTCATTCAGCCCTTTCTCACTCCCGTGTCTACCCACCCGCACAACAGCCAACAGGATGGGTAGAGGCTACTGGCTGACACTCCTGGGCACTTACTCATGAGCCTGGGACTTGGCAAGTGCCCTTTGTGGATTACCCCATCGACTCTGAAGAGGGAGGATTTTATAACTGGAAATCTGAGGCTCAGAGGTTGCATCTGTCTGCCCCCAGACTACCCAGCAAACAGTACTGGAGCTGGAATCCGAACTCTGGCAGGCTGATCCCCGAGCTCGTGTTCGCAGCCCCAAGTGTGCTGGCAGGACTGGTATGGTCACCCCCATTTTACAGATGAGGAAACTGAGGCCCCCCCCAAAAAATCACTCCCAGGATCAGACAGCTAGTAACTTGGCTCTCTGGTATATCTTCCCAGCTCTGTGTCCATTGACCTTTCCCTGCCTTGTTGAAGATAAATTAATAGTAATATTTTTTTTAAAAAAAGATCCAACACACCATATTTTAAATGTCTGCCTTTGCAGTCGATCAGGTTCCTAGAACGTGAGTCAATCGATGTAACCTGGGACTCTTCTCACAGGGGAGGAGTCCCTGCCTGCTGGAAGGATGTTGCCTCAGCCCCATGCAAGGAGTCTGCCAGGAGAGATTTTCCCGTCAGTATAAAAAAAATCAACTGTAAAAGTATATTTCGGCTGGCAAAATTACTTCCCAGCAGGCAGAAGCTCTGCTGAGAATGCCACCTCCCTCACTCAGACACCCGAATCCCAGGCCCAGGTTTTCCCTTGCAGGCTCAGCTGGATCCGCACGCTGTTGCTGTTTTTCTGCTGTTGTAACAGTTACAAGTCCCTGCTTTGGGAAGGAGTTTCCACCACTCCTTGGGAGACGGATCATTTCTAAACAGATGTCTGAGAGCTTCCAAGGGATTTGTACGTGGTGATTAGAAAACCCTTCTCCTTTCAGTTTAGCGACTACAAATATCAGCTCAGCATGGGAAAGCGCCACTCAGGGTTGAAGTGAAGGGAAGTGAATGAAAGTCGCTCAGTCATGTCCGACTCTTTGCGTGGACTATATTCTATATAGTCCATGGAATTCTCCAGGCCAGAACACTGGAGTGGGGAGCCTTTCCCTTCTCCAGGGGATCTTCCCAACACAGGGATCGAACCCAGGCCTCCCGCATTGTGGGTGGAGTCTTTACCAGCTGAGCCCCCAGGGAAGCCACTCAGGGCTGGAGCTGCCCACGGTGAGCTGGGCAGCTCCCACCCATGGGCCCTCCCCCTCACTGGAGGTGTGCAGGCGAAAGTGGGGAGGGCTTTGAGGCTTTCTTTTCACCTCCAGTCACAGCATGTGCTGGGTTGTGGCTGACCTGGAGACAGCAGGACCAGTTCCTGCTGCTGCTGCTGCTGCTGCTAAGTCGCTTCAGTCGTGTCCAACTCTGTGGGACCCCATAGATGGCAGCCCACCAGGCTCCCCCGTCCCTGGGATTCTCCAGGCAAGAGTACTGGAGTGGGGTGCCATTGAGATCCCGCTCATCTGGTGTCTCATTTAAGACGTGTTTCCTTATTAATTTTCTGTTTTGATGACCAGTCCATTGGTGTGAGTGGGGTGTTGAAGCTTCCTACTATTATTGTGTTACTGTCAATTTCTCCTTTTATATCTGTTAGTGTTTGTCTTGTGTATTGAGGTGCCCCTATGTTCAGTGTATAGATATTTGCAATTGTTATGTCTTCCTCTTGGATTGATCCCTTGGTGACTATGTATATCCTTCCTTATCTCTTGTAATATTCTTTAAGGTCTATTTTGTCTGATATGAGGACTGCTGGTCCAGCTTTTGCTTCCCATTTGCATGAAATATGTTTTTCCACCCTCTCACTTTCAGTCTATATGTGTCTTTAGGTCTGAAGTGGGTTTCTTGTAGACAACATATATATGGGTCTTGTTTTTGTATCCATTCAGCCAGTCTGTGTTTTTTGGTTGGAGCATTTAATCCATTTACATTTAAAGTAACTATTGATATTTGTGTTCCTATTGCCATTTTCTTAATTGTTTGGGGTTGATTTTTTAGATCTTCTTTCTTCCTTGTATTTCTTGATTACACAAGTCTGTTTAATATTTGTTGTAAAGCTTAACGTTTGCTTCTCTGAAAAGCTTTTTATTTCTCCATCAATTTTGAATGAGATCCTTGCAGGGTACAGTAATCTTGGTTGTGGTTTTTTTTCCTTTCAATACTTTAAATGTATCTTGCCATTCCCTTCTGGCCTGCAGTTTCTGCTGAAAGATCAGCTGTTAAGTGTATGGAGTTTCACTTGTATGTTACTTGTTGCTTCTCCCTTGCTGCTTTAATGTTATTTCTTTGTGTTTTTAGTCTTTGTTAGTTTGATTAATACGTGTCTTGGCATGTTTCTTCTTGGGTTTATCCTGTGTGACACTCTTTGTGCCTCTTGGACTTGATTGTTTCCTTTTCCATGGTGGGGAAATTTTCAACTATAACCTCTTCAAATTTTTTCGCATACCCTTTCTTTTTCTTTTGTTCTTCTGCTGCTGCTACTGCAGCTAAGTCGCTTCAGTCGTGTCCAACTCTGTGTGACCCCAGAGACGGCAGCCCACCAGGCTCCCCCGTCCCTGAGATTGACCAGTTCCTAGGATCAAGGAATTTTTTTTTTAACTTTTTAAGAAATCTATTTATTTTTAATTGAAGGATAATTGCTTTACAGTATTAGGTTGGTTTCTGCCAAACATCAGCGTGAATCAGCCATAGGTATACGTACGTCCCCTCCTCTTGAACCCCCCTCCCGCCTCCCTCCTCATCCAGCCTGTCTAGGTTGTCACAGAGCCCCGGTTTATGATAACTTTATCTGTTTATTATTCTTGGCCGCACTGGTTCTTTGCTGCGGTGAGTGGGCTGCTCGCTGCGGTGGTCTCGTGGGCTCCAGGGCAGGTGGGCTCAGTGGTCGTACTGCCTCGTGGCTTGTGTGATCCTCCCAAACCAGGGATCAAATCCACGTCCCCTGTGTGGGCAGGACGACTCCCAACCATGGGACCCCCAGGGAAGACCCAATCAAGGAATCTTTAATCTAGTAGAGATGATAAAGCTGCACTCAAATAATGAGAATGTTTACACACACACAGATCTGTTGCTGGGGCGAGCCAAGAATAGTAAAGACCAGGGAAGCAGAAGGGAGGTCCAGGCGGTGGTTCAGCCTTGCCGCAAAAACTCGGTGTGATTTCTTGGCAAGGCCTCGTTTCCTCTGCGGGCCTCAGTGTCCGCCTCTGTGAAATGGGCTGGCTACAGGTGACTGTCTCTAAGCCCGATTCAGTGCGTGTGGGCGTCTGGGGAAGAGCTCTGGAGACTCAGGCTGCTGAAGCACATGCTCTTTATTTGTAGACCTGTGGTGTGTACCCCCTCTACCCCGAGAAGGAAGCTTCCACACTGCCCTGCGGCGGCACCTCTGACAAGTGATTTATTATGGTAATTGACGCTTGTAACTTACTCATTCTCTGTTGCTGCTGGAGGCAGAAGGAAGCCCGCCCCTGCGCTCGCAAGTTTCTCAGTACTTCTCAGCACTGTCAGGCCTCGGAACTGTCTGATTCAGTCCTGTGCTGAGGGCACCCTATGTGGGCACAGAACAGGTGTCTCTGCGAGGGGCGTGGTGGGAAAGCTGGCTCAGCTGGGGTTTGTGAAGAAGCACACGCAGGGCTCCCACCCCGGCCCCCCAGTCAGTGCAGAGGATGGAGCCCGAAACAGGCCACAGCCGCACAGCAACCCAGCTCCAGGCGGGACCCCAGCAAAGTGGAGGCAGCGGGTGGAACCGATACCCCACCACCGGTGCCTCCCACCCACCAGCCCCCCACTAGAAACTAGGGAGGAGTCAGGGGCAGGAAGGCAGCCTGTAGAGGTCAGAGAGCAGAGACTGGGTGCTGGGGGGGCTTCCCTGGAGGTCCAGTGATTAAGACTCGGAGCTCCCAACGCAGTGGGCGGGGGTTCAATCTCTGGTCAGGGAACTAAGATCCCTCCTGCCTCACGGTGCAGTCATAACAGCAGAGAGAGAGAGGCTGGGTGTTGGGACAGCTGGACTGCGGGGGCCCCCGGGACCCCCTGGACCCCCGCTCCCCAGCTCAGCACGGGCAGGTGTCCGGGGTCTCTCCTCCCCCTGATCGTCCTGGCATCATCGCGTCAGAGCGCACCGCCATGTTTTCGCAGGCACAAGCTGAACGAGCTGCCAACCTGCTCCTAGGCTGCAGCCAACGCTCCCTTCAAAGCCTCTTCTCACGGGGAAGCGTCAGCGGGTGGGCAGGGAGCTGTGGGTTCCAGAGGCACCGTTTGGATCCCGGCTGTGCCCCTTTGCTGTATTTCCATGGCGCATCTGGGGAAACTGAGCCCCAGGTTTTGTAGCTCATCCAAACGGCAAAGCCGGAGTCCCAGCCCAGGATGGTCTCATTCCAGGGCCCCTAAGCCACCAGCTGCCCTGGAGCTGCTGTTGTAAGAGGCCTCGATGAAATGACGGGTGTGGAAGCCACCGGCTTCCTCAGCGGGAGAAAGTGCCGCACATATATTACTTCCCTGCGCTGTTCCCACCAATAGCATTTGCTTCCCCACCCAGGCAGCTGTCAGATCTAAATGTTTCTGCTGGGGAAAGAGACAGCCTTTGTTTCTGCCTTGTCCTAGCTCCACCTGACGAATGGGGAGAAATGGGTAGGAGGAAACTCGGAGGCCAGCCTTGCGACGCTCCGCTGTGAGATGTCAGGAATCTCAGAAATCCATTTACCCCTCCAGGAAGCATTTACCTGACTCCCTGCTGAACTGGGCAGGCCCTTGGGCAAAGAGAGACAGGGAGACCTGGCTTGTAGTTAATAGTGCCCAGTTACTGTTCTAGAAACTATGTCTGTGTTATCTGGCCGCGGCGGGTCTTCATCGCGGCCCATGGGCTCTCTAGGTGTGACGTTCTGGCCCAGGAGCTGCAATGTGGGGTTAGTTGCTCTGACCAGAGATCAGACCCACGCCCCCTGCATTGCAAAGCGGCTTCTTACCGGCTGGACCACCAGGTAGGTCCCGATAGTCCTAATTATTAGCTACAGTCTGGGGTGGCAGGTACTGGAGCAGAGGCCTGGACCCCAGCAGAGACAGGAAAGGTAGCCCAAAGGGGCATTTCAGCTTCAGCGCTGCGCTTGTAAGCCCGCGTGTGCGCGTGCTAAGTTGCTTCTGTCGTGTCGGACTCCCTGTGACCTTATGGACCGTAGCCCACCAGGCTCCTCTGTCCCTGGGATTCTCCAGGCAAGAACACTGGAGTGGGTTGCCACGCCCTCCTCCAGGGGATTCTCCCCACCCAGGCATCGAACCCGCACCTCTTACGTCTCCTGCGTTGGCAGGCGGGGTCTTTGCCTCTAGAGCCACCTGTGGAAGCCAGCACGCTGGGGGAGAAAAACCAGAGCACTGATTCGCAGTGCTTGCCGATTTCCGTGGTGTAAACACGCCGCCACGGTCAATTTCGAGCCAAAGCACATAGCCCCTGGCCTCGGCAGCGGGAAGAGAGACACAGGCGGGCTCCCAGGGTGGTGCCCCAGCCAGGGCCGCTTCCCCTCTGTCCTCCACCTGCCAGGTCGCTGAGCTTTTCAGGGGGCGCAGCATCCTTGCCCACAAGAGGGCCTGCAGACCCCTCAGCCAGGAAAGCTGCCCAGCTCCGGCCGTTCTTACCTCTCAGCCCCCGGCGCGTCAAGTCTCAGCATCCACGTCGCTTTCACACGCCGCCTTCCTTGACCCGCCAGCCTCCATGCCCTGTGCTCTCGCATCCAGTTTTCCCTGAGTGTGGGTCTGCGCGGCTTGTTCCTGTTTCCCTTCCCCATCCGAGAACAGAGCTTGCCAGTGCGTCAGTGGTGCCTAGCACCACGCCTAGCGTGGAGCAGGGAGCTCTGAACTGTGGGGAGTAGAAGAAGTGACAGGCCTTGGAGCTGGGCCCCGCGGGATGAATAGGAGTCTGTGCAGCGGCTCAGGGGCGGAGGCACAGAAGTCAGCGTCCACAGAGTGTTCAGGGGGTCCAGAAAGCGGGCAGCGTGCTGTGCGGGCGGCGAGGGGCCTCTGAGGGTGAGCCTGGGACCACAGACCTGGGGCTTGGCATTCCAGGCCTAGGAGTTGAATGCAGATACCGTCCTCACTGACCCCATTTCCTAGCCAAGAAGACCGGAGCCAGCGAGGCAGGAATCAGAGGACTTGGGGAAAATCAGGGCTCAGCCACAGGGTGGGGCCTCCTGGCTGGCGCTAGCGGTAAAGAATCTGCCTGCAATGCAGGAGACATGAGAGACGCAGGTTTGATCCCAGGGTTGGGAAGATTTCCCTGGAGGAGGGCACGGCAACCCACTCCAGTATCCTTGCCTGGAGGATCCCACAGACAGAGGAGCCTGGTGGGCTACAGTCCGTGAGGTCACAGAGAGTCAGACACGACTGAAGCGACTTGGCCTGCACGCAGGTTCGGGGTAGCTCAGCCCTTCCGTTTACTTCTCTGCTTATTTATTTATCTGTTGGCTGCATCACACGGCTTGTGGGGTCTTGGTTCCCAACCAGGGGCCAAACCCCAGGCCCGTGGCAATGAAAGCGCCTAGTCTCAACCACTGGGCCACCAGGGAACCCCATGCCCTTCTCCTTTTTCGGTGAGGTGGCTGGGGTCCTTCTTTGGACGCCTCACTGCTCACCTATGCTCTTTGTAAATGTTTATTTTATTCGTTATTTACTCATTCAGCCACTCCAGGTCTCAGCTGTGGCACGTGAGATCCTAAGGTGCGGCATGTGACCGCTTCGTTCGGCATGCGGGACCTAGAGTTCTCCCTGACCGGGGGTTAAATCCTGGCCCCCCGCGTTGGGGGCATGAAATCTTAGCCACTGGAGCACCAGGGAAGTCCTCTCGATTCTGTGGTTTCACTTTGCCTCGTTCTCACGATGAGGAAACAGACCTGCCTTGAGCACTCACGATATATATCTGGGCACCATCCCATCACCATCCTTCCTGCAGCTCTTTTTACTCTCACTTATTGACCAAAGCAAAAAGCTCAGAGAGGTTGAGAAATTCACCCAGAGTCAAAAAGCTGGTTAACGACAGCCGTGGAACCACACGTCAATCTCCTGGACTTCCTAAGACGGTGTGTTCCTGGCAATGTGGTGTCCTTGGAATCTGCCCTCTGTAATCTTGAATGACTCCACAGTGTCAGCTCATTCTTTGTTCTTCTACAAATACCTCTTCCCTCTGAGGCTCAGTCTTCTGAGCTGTGCCGTAATGGTGGCGGTTTAGTCGCTAAGTCATGACCTACTCTTGCGACCCCGTGAACTGTAGCCCACCAGGCTCCTCTGTCCATGGGGTTCTCCAGGCAAGAATTCTGGAGTGGGTTGCCATTTCCTTCTCCAGGGGACCTTCCTGAGTCAGGAATCGAAACCGGGTCTCCTACACTGCAGGCAGATTCTTTCCCAGTGACTCAGCTATGAGGGAGGAGTTTGTAGTAGTCAGGGTAAGTACTGCCAGCTGCCGTAACAAATAGCCCCTGCAGCTCAGTGGCTCAGCAGAGGCTTACGCTTTGCTCAAGGCGCTGTGCCCTGTGGGTCAGGGTGGGTGGAGAGCTGTGTGAAGTCCTCTGGGGGTCCTGCCACCCATGGGTCAGCCTCCTCTGGGGCCTGAGCTCTCCCCTGGCTCCTGAGCACCTGGCTGGGAAGGATGAGGAAGGCACACAGCTCTCACACACCCCAGCCCAGTGGTAACAGCCCTCACTTCCCTTCACTTTCTGTTGACAAGAACTGGTCCCCCAGGCGAGGGGGCTGGGAAACCCGGTCCAGCCGGGTGCCAAGGCAGAAGATAACCCCGAGCCTGGTGTGCACGGAACCTGTCTCTGCCGCAGGGTGGGGCCAGATCCTGTGATCCTCCCCCCACTGCAGCCACACCAAGTGCAGAAGTCAGGACGCATCTGCAGCCGGGCCCCCCCCCTCCAACTCCCCGCCAAAAGCCGTTCCTCCTCCCGCCTTCCCGGGAGGAGAACCCGTCCCTGCCAAGCCTCCTCTGAGGGCGTGTGGGCGGCGAGATAATGATCTGAGCGTGCTTATTGCCTCTTGGAAGGTAGGTGCTGGAGGGGAACCAAGTCCGCTTTGGTTCTTCTCTCTGTTCTCTTCACATTCCTTCCCAAGATAAATTTAGCTAGCCCGGCTCCGGGCGGCGGTACCCAGGATACCGACTTCTTGTTTTCCGAGCCCATGTCAGAGCGTTCCCCACTGCGGCCGGGAGCCAGGGATGCAGACCTCAAGACCGCGACCCGATCTCGGCCCTGCTCGTCTGTGACCCCCTCCACCCACCCGCCCCATCCCCAGCCCTCAGCTGCCGCATATTTCAGACAAGGGCCCTGAATGCTTCAGTGACCTGAGACAGAACGCAGAGCACAGAAGGGCTTCCCAGTCCGGCGCTGTGTCCTTCCCAAAGAAAGAAAGGAAAGAACACGAGCAATTGCGGCCACTTAGCACCCAGAGGCAGGAGACCTCTGGCTGAGGGCACAGACTGAGGGGTTGTGAGTGTGCATCGGAATTCCAGTTCGGGCGAGCGACCTTGTCGGGTGTCTCTCCATCTGCAAAATGGGCCAACGCTGCCTTCTTGAGATTTCCCGAGAAGCTCGAGAGATGTGCTTATTTTTCTGCTGAATTCTGTGAATGTGGGTGTGGAGATGGAAATGGTTCATACGTTACCTTGGGCCAGCCTGAGAAGGCCACGGCGAGGACTTTCTGGAGCCTTCTGCCCACACCAGACCCTTCTGCAAACTTCCTGAACTCTCCCGCGAGGCCTGCCAGCAGAATTAGGTTCTGGGGCCTCTTCATTTTTACAGAAATGATTTCCTTTCTGGCGTCCGTCCTATTCTCTTACAGCTGGTGTGGTTCCAGTTTGGGGCTCTTGGCCTTGCTCTGTAAAGCTCTCTGCCGCCTCCACCCAGACCACACTGACCCTGATTTTCTTTTACATGTTTCTTTATCCGACTGCACCAGGTCTAGGGGTGGCGTGCAGGATATAGTTCCCTGTCCGAGGATGGAGCCCCAGGCCCCCTGCACTGGGAGCGTGGACTCATCGCCTCAGGACCACCAGGGAGGTTCCCATACTTACCATAATTTTGAGGATGAGGTAGCTGCTGCCGTATTTCCTTGTCCTCCAAATCTTTTTTTTTTTTTTCCTTTTCAGCCACACTGCACATTTTGCAGGATCTTAGTTCCCTGACCAGGGATTGAACCTGGGTCCCAGCAGTGAAAGCACCAAGTCCTAACCACTGGCCAGCCAGGGAACTCCCTCACCAAGGCTTTGCCCTTGGGGTTAAGTGGCTGCCCTTCTCGCAGCCTCCTTCCCAGGCCTGGGTTTGTTCTACCTCTGGGTCTCACTGTCAGGAGGACCCTTCTGTCTCTCCAGCCTCTCCCTCTAGCTGCAGAGCCTCTGCAGGAAACACATGCCCGGGTCAGCCTCCCCAGAGACTGTTTTCTCCCTGAACCCTTTCCAGCCTTTCTAAGACCTCCGTCAGCAAATAGGTGCTTCCCTCGGGCACAGGCAGAAACCGAAGATGGGTCCCCTCCTGCCACACGCCCTCCTGACCCAGACAAAGCTCTCCAGGCCCAAGCTTCCTGCTTGTAAAGTGGGGAAGGGGAGGGCCAGAGTCCCAGGAGGGAACAGTCAGGGGTCTCAAAAGGGGCGACTGCACGGAGGCACTCTTTGCAGAGGTGGGCAGGCTGCCCTGCCGTCTCTGGGCCTCAGGTGGGAGACCAGCCCGGTTAGAGGCCCCGCAGAAGAGCCGGGAGACAAAAAGCACCCTGCCTGTCTTCCCTTCACCCTCTGGCCACCCGCGGGCACCTCCCACTGGCTGGACCAGCCCAAGGGCAGGGGGCTGGGCGGGAGTGGTCTCTGCAGAGAAGGACAGAGAGGATGTCCAACACGGAGGTCAGGACCCCTCTCACTGACTGACCTGAGGAGGAGGCCTCAGCACGCCCCGGGTTATAGACACCAAAAGTGAAACCCCAGGGCTGAGTCCCAGGAAAGAGCCCACACCTGCGGCCTGTGGTGGTGGAACCAGGATTTAAGCTCGTCTCTGCCTGACCCCGGAGTTTCCAGAGCTGACGGGCACCTCAGTGGTGTCTGACTCTTTGCGATCACATGGACTGTACCCCACCAGGCTCCTCTGTCCATGGAATTTCCCAGGCAAGGACACTGGAGCAGGTTGCTAGCTCTTCCTCCAGGGATCTTCCCGACCCAGGGACTGAAGGCGAGTCTCCTGCAGGAGATTCTTGGCAGGCGGATTCTTGACCGATGAGCCGCATGGAAAGCCACCCAGCCAGCGGCGACAGGAGCTGACATTTACGATTTAAGGTGGCTCTCCCCCCACACCCCACCAAGTGACCTTCTCCCCCCGCCGTGATCCTTCCGTTATCTGTCCCCTCGGGCTCAGCACTTCCATTCCCCCGCTGGACAGTTTGGAAAGCAAGCATCCCTGGGAGGGGTGTTGTGTCAGTCACTGGACACTTATAGGGTGAGTTTCTCAGCTGTCCTCTGTTATGGGAGAGGCCTGGGACGGGCCTGGGAGCCTCTGGGGACTGGAAATGCTGAAAGAGAGGTGCCCGATAAAAAGACCAGTGTGGACCCCACACAGTTGCAAAGCTCTCTGTATCCCTTCTCGGTGAGGACTTACCGAATCCGAATCCTCTTCCTGGGATGCTGACATTGGGAGGCTGTGTTACTGCTTTGGGGCAGTAGCTGAGAAAGATTACCCTGCACCCCACTCCAGTACTCTTGCCTGGAAAATCCCATGGACGGAGGAGCCTGGTAAGCTGCAGTCCATGGGGTCAGTAAGAGTCGGACACGAATGAGCGACTTCACTTTGACTTTTCACTTTCATGCATTGGAGAAGGAAATGGCAACCCACACCAGTGTTCTTGCCTAGAGAATCCCAGAGACGGGGGAGCCTGGTGGGCTGCTGTCTATGGGGTTGCATAGAGTCAGACATAACTGAAGCGACTTAGCAGCAGCAGCAGCAGGGTTAGTTTCCCAGGTGGTGCTAGTGGTAAAGAATCCACTTGTAAATGCAGGAGCCAGTGCGGGTTCAAGCCCTGGGTCAGGGAGAACCCCTGGAGAAGGGAATGGCAACCCACTCCAGTATTCTTGCCTGGAAAATCCCATGGATGGAGGAGCCTGGCGGGCTACAGTCCACAGGGTCACAAAGAGTCAGACACGACTGGGCACATCCATACACACGCACACATACACACACACACACACACACACACACACACACAGAGTTAGTTTCACCCATAATGGGCACAGCCACGTAGAGGGAAACGCGCTGGCTTTAGAAGCCGAAGGACAAATGCAACTCAGGTCCTTGCTGACTGAGACGGTAGGTAGACCCCATCACCACCACAGGCATCCCTAAATGGCATGATACCCACCTCACTGTGTTCAGTGAGAATGAAACGTGATCACTCTTCTGCGTGGTTCCGGGCACATGGCAGAGAAAGCTCAGAGAGCGAGTTCTTGAATGGCGGGGTGGGGTGTGCAGATCCGGCCCTAGGTCTTGGCCAGGTGAGTCACCCTGGACCAGTCATTAACCCCTAGAGCCGGTCACACCCTTATCCCACTGGCTTGTGAGATGCGGTGTCTAAAAGCATTTATTATTATCATGATCATCATCACCTCAGCCACGCCTTGTGTCATGAGGGATCTTAGTTCCCTGACTAGGGTTCAAACCTGCGTCCCCTGTATTGGAAGCATAAAGTCCCAACCGGTGGACCGCGCAGGAAGTTCCTAAAAGCACTTTTTAAAGCACTTTCGGAATCAGTGTATTCCTTCACAGTGTCGGCACCAGGGAGCCTCTCTCAGTGCTTACTTTGTTCCAGACCTTGTTCTCAGCCCCTGGCACGTGTGACTTCATAGTTTTCGTAGCAGGACTTCTGTATTATGCTCACTCACAGATGGAGGAATCGACTCTCAGGTTAAGTGACTGTCCCAAGTTGGGCGGCTGGCAAGTGGCAGAAGCAGGCTTTGAATCCAAGCGGGCCGAGATGCCCACGGCAAGGGGCACACCCGTCTGGGAGAGGACTCCCAGAGAAAGAGAACCGTGGAAGCCTGGAGTCCAGCATGGCTCACACTGTCCTCCACGTCAGACTCACTTAGAGGAGTCATTTAGAAGGCAGCCTCCCGGGACCTAGTCCTGAGCTGCTGATTCTTTGGGTTCAGGGCCGGGCCTGGAAATCTGCCTCCTTAACAAACCCTCCAGGTTTTGGCTGTGCCCCGCGGCCAGCTGAACACACGGGGAGGACGGCTGCGGGAGTCCCGCCCCACCGTCAGGCAGGGCTGGGCAGTGAGCGAGGGCCGCTGAGGGTTCAGGCAGGAGAGACAGAGCCCGCAGCGGGCCTGCGCTTTCCCCTCTGGCCTCCAGGTTCGCCAAGTACTACAAGATGGACAACGGCAGTGAGTACCGCACCCTGCTGAAGGCTTTCGGCATCCGCTTCGACGTGCTGGTGTACGGCGATGTGAGTTCTGGGCCGGGGGCGGGGCGAGACCCAGGCCCTCTCGGGGCCGTCGGGGCCGTCGGGGCCGGGGCCTGCGGCTGGCCCGCCCAGAGACCCTCGCTGGTCACATTTCCGCAGCGCGGTGGGGGTGGGGGGCGCCCACTGTCCCCCGAGAAGCCTTCCGGCTCCACGGCCGCCCTGGCTGGGAGCCCCCGGCTGGCCTCAGGCCTCACCCGGCCCCGCTGGGCGCCCTGCGCGCTCACCTTGGTCTTCGTGCCCCAGGCTGGCAAGTTCAGCGTCATCCCCACCATCATCAGCTCCGTGGCGGCCTTCACCTCGGTGGGAGTGGTGAGTGCGGGCCCTCCAGGCTCGGCCACGCCCGGGGCGCGGGGTGGGTGGGGAGCAGGCCAGCCTGGAGAAGGAGGGGGGCCCTTTTCTGCCTGGAGCCATCCCCTCCGCGCTCGGCCAGCAGCTCCTGTCCTGCTGGCCAGCGCCCCCACCCCTGTTACCAAGTCCGAGTTGCCCATCACCGTGAAGGTGGCGGAGTTTGGGGTGGTTGCTGGAGACCCCAGGGTTCCCAGACCTGAGAGCCGAGCAGGCGCAGAGCCCTGCTCCCCCGGGCCGGGCACACGCCCCCCGCCCCGCCCATCCGCCCTCCCCCGCATTCCCTTGGCTTCTCCCTGCGCGTTTCAGGGTGGGCCCACCCCCGGAGCTGCGGAGGTGGGTCCCAGAGACAGAGCAAAGCCCTCGGGCGTTTTCCTAAAGGAAGGTCAGCTGGGCAGCTCTGGAGGGCACGCCTCACCCCTAGGGCAGTCCTGCTTCCCCCAATGCTGCCCCACCCCCCGCCCCCGGCCTGGCCTGCCGCAGCGCTCAGGGCCGCCCGCTGTTTCTCCAGGGCACCGTCCTCTGCGACATCATCCTGCTGAACTTCCTTAAGGGGGCCGACCAGTACAAGGCCAGGAAGTTCGAGGAGGTGAATGGTGGGGAGCGGGGGAGGGAGGGGGCAGGGAGGGAGCTGGACCTTGGACTGTCCTGGGTGCACGAAGGAGAGTTCACTGGGCCTCAGCGCACATAGGGTGTCCTGCGGGCGGACCTTGGCCGAGCGCGGGGTGTGGTCATTGCTCTCAGCATCCCCAACCACGCGTCAACCCTCGAGGGTGGGCAGACCCTGCTGTGGCTTGCCTTGGGGTTCGCTTTGCCCTTTAGCTGCATGGGAAGAATCTTGGGGTCACACCCATCTGCCCTCGGTCCCCTCGGACCCGGCCATGAGCTGTGACAGCTGAGTGGGCCACACGCCACACGGGGGCCCACGGAAGGACCCCACCCGCGGTCGGAGCTCACTCACACCAGCCCTTCTGCCTGCAGGTGAGTGAGACCACGCTGAAGGTCCCAGCCTCTGTCCACCCCCGGGACACCAGCGACCAGACCACGGAGGAGAAGCAGTCCACGGACTCGGGCGCCTACTCTATTGGCCACTAAGGCCTCTCCCACCGGCCGCACGCTCAGCCTGGGGCACCCAGCCTCCCGACGGGAGACCCCGAGGGGCGCCGGGGGACGGGAGGGGGAGCGGCTCTCATTTCTGCTGCTCACCCACAGGGGCCACAGCCAAGGCTTGGGTCTGACCGCCCCGCCACCCTGCAGACGGGTCCTGCTCCCACAAAGACCCCCATCTCACCTGCACCCCCTGCCTCACCCCCTTCTGCTTCCCCAGACCCCAGGGCGGTGGTACCTGGCCGTCCCCCTTCCAAAGAGTAAGAGATAAAAATAGGAATAACCATGAGCCACAGGGGCCCAGCATGTGCCAGGCACCTTCACACGTGTTAGCTCATTTACTCCTTAGAATAGTCCTGCGAGGTAGATATTAGGTGCCCTTTTCTGAAGATAAATGGAGGCTCAGAGAGGCTGAGTCGTTTGCCCCGGGACACACAGCCAGGAATCGAGAGGGCTGGGATTTGGACCCGGATCTGACGCACTCCATCACCCCCACTCCACCAGGAGACAGGGCAGACCTGGAGGTGTCTGCCCTTCCCTTCAGCCTCCCGGACCTTGGCCACGATCCGTTTCTGCTTCCTCACGAGTGCGGCCCTTGCAGTCCCCAGGAACTCAGGCAGGCTCCATGTCAGACGGGGGTGCAGGGTCCCTTTCTCTGACTTGGGTGGATCCCAGACGCAGAAGGAAACAGGAGACGTAACTGTCAGTGAATTTTTCCTTCCCTCACCTCAAGCCAGAGAAGGGAAACTTCTCGTTTTCTCTGGGACCCCCACCGGGTCATACACATCCAGGCCCCTCAGTCGGGAGCCCAGCTAGGCACCCACTCCCCTGCCTGGGGCGGGCTGGGCTTCCCCACCTGGCGCCCTGTTCCAGGAGGTCAGCGGGTCTTCTCCATCACATGGACGAAAAGGTCGGGTGAGACCTGGCGCCCCGTGAGCAACCAGTCAGCGGGCCTACCCCCCGGGGCCCGAACGAGGTGGTCGGCCTTCTGACATCAGAAACTAAAGGGGCTTTAGGGACCCTCTTGTCTGAGTCTCTTCCTTACAGATGAACAAACTGAGGCCATGGAAATGGCTCGTCTGTGGTCCTGCAGTTAGCGAACCAGAGGTGTCCTGCCGCTCGGGGGTTGGGGGTGGGGAGCCAGGAGCGGACGCGGGCAGCCTGGCTGCCTCCCTGGGCCCTGTCGCCCCCTCCCTTCTGTGGTAGGGGCCCAGAAAGGTCACCAGGGGCAGGCCCAGCTAAGCATCATGAAGCGTGTGCTAAGCCGCTCAGCCGTGTCCGACTCTGAGACCCTGTGGACTGTATGTAGCCCACCAGGCTCCTCTGTCCACAGGATTCTCCAGGCAAGAATCCTGGAGTGGGCTGCCATGCCCTCCTCCAGGGCATCTTCCCGACCCAGGGGTCGAACCACAGCCTCTTACATCTCCCCTTTTGGTGGGTGGAGCGTCCCCTGGGAAGCCCTTACGAAGCCTGAGGCATACGCTCTGTGTGCCATCTTTTGGAAAAAACTTCAACACGAGGCCTGGGAAAGGGCTGGTGCCGCTGAACGGCTCAGGAGTGGGAGTTCCACCAGTTTCGCAGGAGATGCTGCGGAAAAGTGGGCACCCAGGCCAGACCATGAGGGCTTAGCAGAGCTTGATTATACGGGGAGGGCTGGTCCCTCCAGAGAAGGTGCCGGGAAATGGGGGTCAGGGCAGCTGAGGAAGTCGTTTGGGAAGGCCCGACCCCCGTGACCCCCACCCCACGGGGAGAAGGGGTGAGATTTCCCCACAGGGGGCCTGTCACCCCTTTTCCTGCTCTGCCTTCAGTCCAGCCCCTGTCCTCAGGATGCTGGGGTGACACCTCCCCAGGTACCAGCCAAAGGATGAGACAGTGTCCGGAGACCTGAACAGTAGAGATATCAGTGAAGGCAGAGCTGACCTCTCCAGCCAGGAGCCCCACCGGCATTCCCGGTGAACCCAGCTCTCAGGAGGCTGGGCCGAGGCTGGGGTCACAGCAATGTTTGTTCTCTGATGAGGGGATGGAGGTGGCTCTGTCCTGGGGGCACCCTCTCCTGCAGGCCCTCCCTTCCCTCCAGACTGAGAGGGTCCTCCTATGGGTGCCTCAGCCCATCCCGGGCCTGAACTCATGGATGTGTGACCCTGATGTTGTCTTCCCCATGGCCAAACTAGGTCACAGTTCCCTGTGCAAGACTCGGGGCTGGTACCAAGAGCAGCCCCTGTACCGACCCACCCCTGCTGCGTCACGTGCGCTCAGCGCACACGTCGGCAACTCCTCCCCTAACCTGGACTAGCTTGCTGCCCCACCCACCCCTGTGCTGTGCTCAGCTGTGTCCAACTCTCTGCGACCTCATGGACTGCAGTCCACCAACTTCCTCTGTCCACTGGAGCGGGTTGCCATTTCCTTCTCCAGGGGATCTTCCTGACCCAGGGATCAAGCCGTGTCTCCTGCATCTCTGACACCAGCAGGCAGATTCTTTACCACGGGTGCCACCTGGGAAGCCCAGGCTTGCTGTGAACCAGTGAAGTGGCTCAGTCGTGTCCAGCTCTTTGCGACTCCATGGACTGTAGCCTACCAGGCTCCTCCTTGCCATGGAATTTTCCAGGCAAGAGTACTGGAGTGGGTTGTTATTTCCTTCTCCAGGGGATCTTCCCGACCCAGTATCGAACCCAGGTCTCCCACATTGCAGGCAGACACTTTATCATCTGAGCTACCAGGGAAGAGCTTGCTGTGGTTTGTCATTAGTCCTGATAGAAAAATAAATTTGCAATACGTGGACATTTGAACCAGAACCCACGCTCATTTCTAACAGCTCAGCAGCAAAGCTTACATTCCGTGATAACCCGCCATCGCCAAGCAGTGGGTTAAATGAGCGGTAGCCTTTGTCTAATTCAACTTTCATTTTGTTGAAGAAATTGAGGCTAAGGTTTTAGACTAAAATGGTAGATCTGGGACTCGAACCCAGACCTTTATGACCCTGCAGTCTGGGATCGTGACTTGCGTGACACGTCCAGCTAGGGAAAATGAAGAAATTTGTTGACCCCTTCTTTTCTATATGTTAGGCAAAAACAGTTCCTATTGCTGCAGGAAAAAACTGTGAAATCTCGGAATGTTGTGCAATGAAGTAGGTCAGACAGCCCTTCCACTTGGTAGCTATGCCATCTAAGACACGTGAACCCCCAGATCACTATGGCAAGGGAAGTGAGAACTGGAAGGCCATGGGTGACCACAGAGGTCATTTAGAGGCCAGGCCTGGGACGTCCCTGGTGGTCCAGTGGCTATGACTCCATGTCACCCAATGCAGGGGGCCTGGGTTCGATCCCCGGTCAGGGAACTAAATCCCACACGCTACAACTACGAGTTCGCGTGAGCAATGAAGACCAAACATCCAGTGTGCCACAGCTGAGATCCAGTGCAGCCAAATAAATGAATATTTAATAAGTAAACAAATAAATGCCAGGTGTGGCCTTGGTATCACTTCCAACCGCCTCTCACTGGTCAGACTCAGTGCTCTGCTGCAGGACCCAGCTTTATTGCAAAGAATACCAGGGAGATACAGCCTTCCCAGGTTCTCAGGAAGAGAAAACGGTGTACCGGGGAGATCCAGCCTTCCCGGGTCCCCAGGAAGAGAAGACGGTGAACACAGCACTCCGGGCTTCGCTGGCTCTTTTTTTTTTTGAGAACTCTACTTTTATTTATTTATTTTAATTGGAGGCTAATTACTTTACAGTATGATGCAGGATGCTTGGGGCTGGTGCACTGGGATGACGCAGAGGGATGGTACAGGGAGGGAGGTAGGAGGGGGGTTCAGGATGGGGAACACGCTGGCTCCTTTTTAGTAGTTCTTCTTCTCCACAACCCCTCCCCCCAGCGTGTGCATACGGTTACACACGTTTTTCCCTCTGTGTTCCTTCTCACAAAACTTTTTTCTTGGCAAGTTATCAATCAGTCTTCCAGAGGTATTAATAGACAACACACTCAGGAGTTTCTTCTCCTAAGAATATTTGCTTTTTAGTCAAGGATTTCAAAGGTGAACGGCCTTAAACAGCCAAAGGAATGAATATATAACGGTTGAACTTGAGAGTGAATAATAGACAGGGCTGGATACTTGAAGCACATCTTATCTACTGCCTTGGCCTACCTCAAGCAAGCTTCAGTCAGGAAGGGTCTGAGCCCTCCTGCCACCCTTTCTCCTCCCTCCCTCCTTCTCTGACCTTGGCTGGCAGTATACTGGGACACGGATTAGCTAGAATCCATTCCCTGTCAAGGAGATGAGTGAAGGCTGAGAGGAGGGAAGCTGGCTTCCCTGGTGGCTCAGACAGTAACGCATCTCCCTGTAACGTGGGAGAGCTGGGTTCCGTCCCTGGGTCAGGAAGGTTTCCTGGAGAAGGGAATGGCAACCCACCCCCTATTCTTGCCTGAGAATTCCCATGGAGAGAGCAGCCTGGTGGGCTACGGTGCGTGGGGTCGCACAGAGTCGGACACAACTGCGCGAGTAACACTCTCACTGCCATTCAGCAAGACCCAGAAACACCATTCCCAGAGCCACCTGTGCAGAGCTCAGCCTTCCCTCCCCACCACCCCGCCCCAGCGCGTCCGCTTCTTTTAGAAGGGCAGTCTCAAGAACTAGCTTGTTGGACTTCCCTGACAAAGAATCAGGACTTCGCTGATAAAGATTCCCTGGTGGCACAGCGGATAAAGAGTCTGCCTGCCAGGGCAGGGACACGGGTTCGATCCCTGGGCCAGGAAGTTGCCACATGCAGTACAGCAAGTCCAGCCCGTGCGCCTGGAGCCTGTGCTCTGCAACAGGAGGGGCCCCTGCAGTGAGCGGCCCGAGCAGCACGGTGCGGACTGGCCCCCGTTCTCTGCAGCCAGAGAAAGCCCGCGCCCGGCAACGGAGGCCCGGGGCAGCCAAAACAGGTAAATCAATCCTAAAAACAAAAAGAACTAGGCTGTTGCAGTTTGCAAAGCAGGGGCTTAGGTGTGGCCTGACCCCAAGGCAGCTCCCCTTCCTTGCCCTTGGAGAGATGGACACCGTGATTAGGAGCCTCCTGACCCAATCTCCATGCAAGGCAGATGGACAGACCCCTCCACTGAGGACAGGCCTCTTCACCCGGAGGCAGTCCCCAGGACCCAGCCCTGGTGCAGTTAAGGCAACGCCTAGGCCCGTTCTCCTCTTTCCAGAGGCCTGCTTACATCTGAGGGCCTCAACCCTGCGGCTTCCACACCAGCCGCGTCCCCTGTGGGTCTCCTGTCCCGTCTGCTCCATCAACTCCAGCACCTTTAGAAGCCAAGCACAGCCTGCAAAGGTGCTTCTCTTCCATATTTCTCTCCTGCGTCTCGTTTGGCTGCCCGGGGTCTTGGGCACGGCTCATGGGGTCCTCATCGCGGCACGCGAGCTCTGAGTTCCGGCAGGTGTGTGGGGTCGAGTTCCCCATCCAAGGATCAAACCCAGGCTTCCCGAATTAGAGAGCACAGTCTTACCCTCCGGACCACCAGGGAAGTCCCCAGACCGTGCAGTCCTAAGACTCCACGTCTCATCCGAGGCCTGTACAGACAGATACACACACACAGATACGCACACAAGTAGAACCGTACGCAGATCTGTTCCGACACACGCTGACACGCACACACACTCCCAACCATGCTGGCCACAGACACAATGGTATACAAGGGGGTGTGCGACACAGATCAGCTGTCTAAGGCACAAAGTGACACAGATACACACGCTCAGGGGTGTACACAGGCATCCCAGCATCTCCACAGAGATGTAGGAATCGTGCACACAAGCAACACACAAATGCACGCTGACTCACACAGATTCACGCAGATTTACAGGCGCAGATTCACACGTACACAGACATACCCAGGAATCCAAAGACCGACTCACGCACACACCCAGACACGCACACGCCCATGCACGCGGGCACCCCAGACATCCTTGAACACGCTCCCCGGGCCCCACGTAGAGCCACACCCCCAGGCAGTCTCTCTCACTCTCTCTCTCACCACCCAGGGCTCTCTGCCCTCTGAACACCAGTTGGTAGTCTCAGCTTCTTGCCTCCTCAAGCTCCGATCCTTCCTGGAGCCCAGCCTGGAACGAAGCTAAGCGCAGGAACACTGTTCGTCTCAGTGACCTCAGAACCTGAGAAGATGGAAGAAGCCGGGGAGACCCGGGGCTGGAGAGCCAGCCCTGGAGCCACCTGGCCGCACACGGCCTGACTTGGGCCCCGAGCCCCTCGGGGAGTGAGGCAGCTCCCTGCTGAGACTGTGGCCCTTCCAGGGAGGGGAGGGAGGCTGGGGACAAGAGAGGGGATGCAGGATGGAGGGCAGCGAGGAGGACAGCCTCCCATGAAGATATGGTTGGGGAGCCTTCTCGGAGAAAGCTGGGCCTTGGATTCACCCACAGGTGGCTGAATTAAATTCTGAATCAAAGCCACCCATTCCCGTCCATTTTAGTTCAGGGATTCCTAAAATGTCAATGTTCACTCTTAGCATCTCCTGCTTGACCACATCCAATTTACCTTGCTTCGTGGACCTAACATCCCAGGTTCCTATGCAATATTGTTCTTTACAGCATCGGACTTCACATTCACCGCCAGGCACATCCGCAGCTGAGCTGTGTTTCCACGTTGGCCCAGCCTCTTCATTCTTTCTGAGGATATTCCCCAGTAGCATATTGGGCACCTTCCAACCTGGGGGGCTCTTCTTCCAGTGTCCTATCCTTTAGCCTTTTCATACTGTTCACAGAGTTCTCAAGGCAGTAATACTGGAGTGGCTTGCCATCCCTTCTCCAGTGGACCCCGTTTTGTCAGAACTCTCCGCCATGACCCGTCCGTCTTGGGTGGCCCTACACGGCATGGCTCAGAGCTTCACTGAGTTAGACAAGGCTGTGGTCCATGTGATCATTTTGCTTAGCATTCTGTGATTGGAGTTTTCAGTCTGGAATCTTTGGGTTTGTAGTTCTTCCTTCTTCTGTCTGCCTTTTGTCAGATAAGGATAAGAGGCTTGTGCAACCATCCTGATGGGAGAGACCAGCTGTGGGAACAACTCGGTCTTGCTCTGGAGGGCAGGGCCATGCTCAGTATATTTTTAATCCAATTGTTTTCTATGAAGTCCTACAAGAATTTCTGGGACTAACACACAAAAAAATACATCCTTTTCGTCATAAGGGATCAGAACGCAAAAGTAGGAAGTCAAGAGATACCTGGAATAACAGGCAAATTTGGCCTTCGTGTACAGAATGAAGCAGGGCAAAATGAAAACTCCAATCACAGAATGCTAAGCAAAATGATCACATGGACCACAGCCTTGTCTAGAGTTTGCCAAGAGAATGTACTCGTCATAGCAAACACCCTCTTCCAACAACACAAGAGAAGACTCTACACATGGACATCACCAGATAGTCAATACCAAAATCAGATTGGTTGTATTCTCTGCAGGTGAAGATGGAGAAGCTCTGTAGTCAGCAAAAAGCAAGACTTGGAACTGACTGTAGCTCAGATCATGAACTCCTTATTGCTTAATTCAGACTTAAATTGAGGAAAGTAGGGAAAGTGACTAGGCCATTCAGGTATGACCTAAATCAAATCCCTTATGATTATACAGTGGAGGTGACAAATAGATTCAAAGGATTCTATCTGGCAGACAGAGTGCCTGAAGAACTATGGACAGAAGTTCATAACATTGGACAGGAGGCAGCGGCCAAAACCATTAGAAAGAAACAGACATTCACGACAGCAAAGCGGTTGCCTGAAGAGGCTTTACAAACAGCTGTGAAAAGAAGAGAGAAGCAAGAGGGAAAGGAGAAAGGGAAAGACATCCCCAACTGAATGCAGAGTTCCAGAGAACAGCAAGGAGAGAGAAGGCTCTCTTAAATGAACAATACAAAGAAACAGAGGAAATCAACAGAGTGGGAAAGACTAGAGTTCTCCTCAAGAAAATTGGAGATACCAAGGGATCGTTTCATGTGAAGATTGGCGCAATAAAGGACAGAAACAGCAAGGACCTAGCAGAAGCAAATTAAGAAGAGGTGGCAAGAATACACAGAACTATACAAAAAGATCTTAATGGCCCGAATAATCACAAATCTCGAGCCACTCACCTAGAGCCAGACATCCTGGAACGTGAAGTCAAATGGGCCTTAGGAAGCATCACTAAGAATAAAGTTAGTGACAGTGATAGAATTCCAGCTGAGCTACATAAAATTCTAAAAGATAATGCTGTTAAAGTGCTTTACTAAATACACCAGCAAATTTGGAAAACTCAGCAGTGGCCACAGGACTGGAAATTGTCAGTTTTCATTCCAGTCCCAAAGGAAGGCAATGCCAAAGAATGTTCAAACCATACAATTACGCTCGTTTCATATACTGGCAAGGTAATGCACAAAATCCTTCGAGCTAGGCTTCAGCACTATGTGAACTGAGAGCTTCCAGATGTATAAGCTGGACTCAGAAAAGGCAGAGGAACAAGAGACTTAATTGCCAACATCCTTGGATCATAGAGAAAGCAAAGGAATTCCAGGAAAATATCTGTTTTATTGCTAAAGCCTTTGACTGCATGGGTCACAATAAACTGAGAAATTCTTAAAGAGATGGGAATACCGGACCACCTGACCTGCCTCCTAAGAAATCTGTATGCAGATCAGGAAGCAACAGTTAGAACTGGACATGGAACAATGGATTGGTTCAAAATAGGAAAAGCATTATGTCAAGGCTATATATTGTCACCCTGCTTATTTAACTTATATGCAGATGGCACCCCACTCCAGCACTCTTGCCTGGAAAATCCCATGGACGGAGGAGCCTGGTGGGCTGCAGTCCATGTGGTCGAGAAGAGTCGGACACGACTGAGCAACTTCACTTTCACTTTCACTTTCATGCGTTGGAGAAGGAAATGGCAACCCACTCCAGTGTTCTTGCCTGGAGAATCCCAGGGATGGGGGAGCCTGGTGGGCTGCCGTCTATGGGGTCGCACAGAGTCAGACACGACTGAAGCGACTTAGCAGGACATCATGAGAAATGCCAGGCTGGAAAAATCACAAGCTGGAATAAAGATTGCCGGGAAAAATATCAATAACCTCAGATATGCAGATGACACCACTCATATGGCAGAAATTGAAGAAGAACTAAAGAGCCTCTTGATAAAAGTGGAAGGAGATAGAGAAAGGAGAGAGAGAAAAGTTGGCTTAAAGCTCAACATTCAGAAAACTAAGATCATGGCATCCAGTCCCATCACTTTCTGCAAAATAGAAGGGAAAAAGTGGAAATAGGGACAGATTTTCTTTTCTTGGGCTCCAAAATCACTGCAGACGGTGACTGCCACCTCAAAATTAAAACAAACTTATTCCTTGGAAGAAAAGCTATGACCAACCTAGACAGCATAATAAAAACCAATTTGTCACTTTGCTGACAAAGATCGGTCTAATCAAAGCTATGGTTTTTCCTGTAGCCATGTACAAATGTGAGAGTTGGACTATAAAGAAAGCTGAGTGCCGAAGAATTGATGCTTTTGACTGTGGTGCTGGAGAAGACTCTTGAGAGTCCATTGGACTGAAAGCAGATCCAATGAGTCCATTCTAAAGGAGATCAGTCCTGAATATTCATTGGAAGGACTGATGCTGAAGCTGAAACTCCAATACTTTGGCCACCTGATGTGAAGAGCTGACTCATTTGAAAAGACCCTGATGCTGGGAAAGATTGAAGGTGGGAGGAGAGGGGATGACAGAGGATGAGAGGGTTGGATGGCATCACCAACTCGATGGACATGGGTTTGGGTGGACTCCGGGAGTCTGGCGTGCTGCTGTCCATGGGGTCACAAAGAGTTGGACACGACTGAGCGCATGAACAGCAGCAGACGGGTGGGAGAATGAAAACAGGGGCCAGACTCTGAGGTGAAAACAGCTCAGGCCTGGAAGAGCCAGGTGCCCTGAGAGACCCTTTCTCCTCGCCCATCACGTGAGGGCCCCAGGCAGGACCTCGTGGCTCCTCCAAATTCTCAAATCCGACACAACCCCTGCATTTTGGAAAGCCGCCACTCTGCCCCTAAAGTGCAGGCGTTATTCAATGCAAATGAAGAGGGCTCCTCAAGAGGCGTCCTCCTCCAGACCCTGGGGGGCCTTCGGGGGCGGGACCCCCACCCCGTCCCCGCTGCCCCCAGGGGCCACTGCAGTGAAACCCCCCAGTGCCACCCGCTCCCGCCCCGCCGCCGGAGTCCCGCTCCAGCTGTTACTTCTCAAAGTCCCCCGGCCCTGCCCGCAAACCCAGAAGGAGGGCTTCCAGGATTCTCCAACCCAGAGGACTCCACCACAGTGCGCAGCAAAGAGTCAACAGTCAGGAGATGCTGAGAGAACATGGCTTTATGACCCAGGGAGGCTGGGGGGCAAGGGGGCCGAGGGTGAGACCCGGCAGGCGAGGCAGGGGGGTACGGTCCCCGCCTCCAGCTTAGTAGGAGCAGATGAAGGGCAGCCGCCTTTTGCACGGAGCTCTTCGCCAGCGACCCCCTGCAGGCAGAGAGCACAGTGATGTCAGTTCACCTGAGTGT